>NC_090241.1:8570000-8665000 GCF_024489055.1 Chanodichthys erythropterus | reverse complement strand
GTTCTCGTCAAATGCCCACACCTGTGTGAAACGTCCAAACATCCAAGCGCCCGCGGTCTATTTTGGTGTCAGCGCAGCGCTCAGGATGTGCTGGAGAGAAGAAAACACGGCGCAGTGAGTTGAATTGCAAGAACAGCTCTTTGCAATCGTCCTCCGTCTCTCCCCTCAATAATCCCTGTCAGCGCTGCACTGAACGTGCAAACAACCTGCTATCCTCTATCGCAGCAGGCCCAGAGCAAAGAGAGAAGTCGGCTTCCATCATTGTCACACTTTGTCAAACCGTTTCCCAACACGGCATTCTTCTGCCCTCCTTCCATTTCTCTCTGTGTGGAAAATTATACATCATGTCAGCGTGGTTCGATACATCCACAATTAGGCTGCGTGAACTCACAGTTGTCATGTTCCTGTCATAAGTTAGAGATGTCACAAGTTTAGCGAGACCCCTGCACGATTAGAGATCAGGGATTAGCGCAAACAAGAACTTACAGTGTTGATTATTAATTCAGAAGCTCTGAATTCAACACAAAATGTCAGCACTGCCCTCACTGCTTAGGTGATGATTTAGCAGCCTGCTGCAAAAACCAGTCTTAAGTTTACCGGATTGGTTTCCATTATAGTCAGGCTGGTCTAGTTAAATGGTGATACTGAATTAATCAGATTCTCTAGTGTGTTCTGTCGTATACAGAAAATGTAATTGGTCATCCAAGAATGTGACACTCCCTGCTTGCATACTGTGAAACGTATACAGCACTAGTCAAATGTACATTTATTTAATCAAAAACACAATAAGAACAGTAATATTATAAAATATTGGTATAGTTAAAAAACAACAACAACAACAAAAAATCAGCATCATTACTCCAGTCTTGTTTTTTTGTTGTTTGTTTTTTAGGATTTAGGATAGCTTTTAAAAGTCTTATCGCAGATTGATGAGTTGCCAAGTGTCAGAGGCACTAACAATCACAAACACATCAAATACTTACATCAGGTCATCTTATTGGTTGGACTCCTACTTTTGCTTTGGGGTTTGGGGCTTTACCCTGTACTTTCAGCTGTGTCTACATAAAAGAGCACTTCAGGTACTGCTTGTCTCCTCAAAGAAAAGCTCTCGACAGCATGCAAAATTGACCAAGGCTGCTAGCAGCAGCTCAGGGACTGCTAATAAGCACCAAAACGCTCACGCGGTGTTTGATCGTTCTTTCTTCAGAATGATATCAGCAGAAACAGAAAGACAAAAACTGCCTGAGTAAGTAGATAAACAACCAATCAACGGCAGCGAGGCTGGCCTCATTTCCCCACATATTATTTCTTAATCAATGTCAATCCAGAGGAAAATCAAGGAGAATGAACCCAAAGCCACAGAACAAACCTTTGATTTGCAAATATTAAATTTCAGGTGAGTTTAAAGTCAGTGTGAATCTGTAATAGCAACCATTTTTACATCCGTAATGAGAAGATATTCAATGAGACAAACATGAGGGGATTTCTCTTTTACCACTCCTGGCTGTCAGAGGCACGGCTGCCATGCATTGCAAAGACAATTATTTTATACATGAATGAATTATATTGTAAAACGTGCATGTATCATACACTAAAAAACATTTAGGCAGAAATTTTAAGATTTATATTTTTAAATTACACAAATTAACAGTTTCAACAAACTTCTAAACTTGATGTAAAGCATATTTGTCAGTCATACAGTAAATGAAAAAGGTAAGAAACAAGATTTCTGCATGCAAAAAAAAAAAAAAAAATAGCATAGTTTATCATTAACTATTTGCAATTAGTTGATTTTATTGAAATATCTAGTTCAGTCATGAAACCCAGAGGGATCATGGATAGTAGCTCTTTTACATGCAATCTGCAAGCAATTACATCATTACTGCAAGGCTTGGCCTCTGCTGACCCTGCAGCCAATGAGATTGCTTGCTCAACATTTAAATAGTCTGGTTCAGTGTTTGCTGCAGGCTAGTCTTGCAGCGAGCTAGTTCCTCTGAAACCCTTCACCTTCCCCAGCTCCACCTGTCTAGATCTGCTATGGGATTTCTTTGTTTATTTATGCTCACAGCAGCATATCTCTGTGTATCTATTATCAGTAGAAAGTCCATACTTGCTCTCCTGCCACAGCATAGAAGATCTAGTCCGACAAGACCAAATACATTAACATTGCTAAACAACAACAATAACATGCTAAAACTATTTTGAGAGTTGTCATGATTGAAATAATCATATTATCAAAATGTTTTCACACTGACTTGTGGATCATCATCTAATTTTGTGGAGGTTCTTCAAAATAAGTGTCTGCTCATATGTTCTCCTTCCAGCTAACATATCCATTATCTAATCACATGAGAGAGGATATGTACATATACTGTAAGTGTGAAGCCAAACTCTCCCCATCACAGAATCATCAGGGAAGCAATGGCGTATCCTCACTTACACACCAGCAGGGCTGTTGGAGTACGCATTGGGCCATTCTCACTCATCCAGCTGATCAATGCTGACAGCAAACACCAGTATATATCTCTGAAATGTGTGTCCAAGTGCTGGCAGGCTTTCACGGACATCAGTCCCACTTAATATTTTACAGCAAACAAAAATGGGATGTAACATCACAGCCCGTCACGAACAAACCTTGAACCTGGTGCATCTCTTCACAAGACAAGATAGAAACAATGATGTCAAGTTTGGTGCACCGGGTCAAGTGTGCGCAAAAACAAATTATATTTGAGAGCTACTATGGATGGGGAAATTTAAAATGAATAATGATTTAAAGTAATTCACCCAAAAATGAACATTTTGTCATCATTTACTCACCCACATGTCATTCTAAACCTCTAGGATCTTCTTTTGTGTTCCTTAGAAGAAGGTTTGCTTCATTCAGGGTTGGATCACTCTCAGAAAAGATGTGGTAAAACTGTACTCTTAGAGGTCCAACAGCCACTCTCTGGGGCCGTACCCTTAAAGTGACGTCTTTGTGACGTACCTTTGCCTAAGGTTAAATAGTGACAGCATCATTTTTTAAGTACGCTTTAAAATTTTATAAAAAATCTTTTAAAAAGACTTTTTTTGTGGCATTTTCGAATTCTGAAGCTTGAAAGTAGCAAGTAAGATGTTTTCGAAACAACATGAGAATGAGTAAATGATGAAGAAATGTGTTTTTCCACTAATTAATTTAAACTTACATATGTCAATTAAGTAATATTTAGATTAACAAAAGATTTGCAGGGTAAAAAAAAACAAACAAAAAAAAAAAAACGTTTGCGATATTAATGCCTTTAAAACAATTATGATTTATTTTGACTACCAAAACATTACTCTAGCAGGAAAAAAGTGATATTAATGTCTATAATTAATGATAATAATCATGACTATTCATATCGTGTTTTATGAATTATGAGTGACAAATTGAAAAAAAAAAAAACTATATTGTGAGCTCAACAATTCAAACTCATTGGGAAAATGACATCTGTTTCATGATAAATAATTTGAGTCTGCGTGACGGTATGGAACATATGGTGAGATTCAAATCTCAGGGGATGAAGGGAATTGTGTGTATGCACAGTGATGAGTGGCACTGTTAACTGGTGCAAAACTCACATACATACTGCACCAGTCAGAAAGTTTACTTTGAATTAGTGCATCTACCTGTCCATCTATGCATATCTGGAGACACACAAAGTCTCACCAACACAATTCATTCCTTTATTTAATTTGCCAGACCCTCTAACAGCTGAGACTCTTCAAAAAACAGCTTCTTCGCTTTTTTTGTCACTGACTATCTGCTAGTGTTGATAGTGGCCAGAGCAGCAACAAAATGAGATTATAAATGCAACAAGGCACCATTATAGCTCTTCAGAACATACATATACATACATAGATACATACATACATACACTATATTGCCATATTCTGTGATTTTACGTGGCTTACCACTTCATGGCTGAGTTGCTGTTGTTCCCAATTGCTTCCACTTTGTTATGATACCACTAACAGTTGACCGTGAAATATTTAGTAGTGAGGACATTTCACGAATGGACTGCACAGGTGGCAACCTCTCACAGTACCACTCTTGAATTCACTGAGCTCCTGAGAGCGACCCATTCTTTCACAAATGTTTGTAGAAGCAGTCTGCATGCCTAGGTGCTTGATTTTATACACCTGTGGCCATGGAAGTAATTGGAAGACCTGAATTCAATGATTTGGAGGGGTGTCCCAATACTTTTGGCAATATAGTGTATGTATGCCCCTAGTTTGAGAAAAATGGCCTCCATGTACCATACAAAACGTCTCGGTTACATAGGTAACCCTCGTTCCCTGAAGGAGGGAACGGAGACGTACGTCGGACAGACCGACGAATAGGAATCCTATTCGTCGGTCTGTCCGACGTACGACGAACGTGACCGACTGAATGGGAACTGACCTCTCTGAAGCACCTTTGTCGACGCAAATACGATATTTAAGTAGAGTCAATCGGCCACATTTGTGAAATGTAAGCAAAACATATTTAAGAGTCAATTATTTGTAAAATAAGAGTTTTTTAAAGCTTTAAAAAAAATGATACAATGGTAGTAAAGTGATTATAAAAAGGTTATAAAATGAATGCACACAGCACAGCTCAAATAATTTTTATCTTTGAAGAATTTGAGAAGAAATATTTGAGTATTGATTGCAGACTGTTTGCTTTCCATTTAACCTCACCCATGTCCAGGAAAATAACTGAGATATTAAAGAGTTCTTATGTGATTTAGTGTCCTGTGGGATCCAACAATCCAACAGTTTCTACATGATCCTTCAGCAATCTAATATGCTGATTTGTACGGAGACCCTAAAGGGATATGGTGGTGGGAAAGAAATTGGGAAGGGAGGAAATTCTAAGTGCCGGTGGAAAAAAAAAATGGGATGGGAGGACATTTTTTTTTTAAAAAAAATCTTTTGCATTCCCCCGAGAAACTTTGTGTTCCCTCGCAAAACTTTTGCATTCCCTCGCAAAGACATCTGCGTTCCCTTGCAAAACTTTTGCATTCCCTCGCAAAGATATTTGCGTTTCCTAGCAAAACTTTTGCATTCCCTCGCAAAGATATTTGCGTTTCCTAGCAAAACTTTTGCGTTCCCACGCAAAGATATTTGCATTCCCTCGCAAAGTTATAATCGTTCCCTTGCTGTGAGCTCGGACAAACACTTCCTCTTTAATGTCCCGCTGGCTGGCAGTAGTGTTTCAGTTAGTAACATACGTTAATAATGCACACAAATAATGCGTGTTGTAGTACCTATAACCAGCAGGAGAGGAGTGATGTATGAACTGAATTTGGTGACAGTACAGTGTGTTAAATTGAAGTTATTGATTATTTTTCATAATATAAAATGAGACGTGTATCTCCGCCGCCTGCTCATAGAGACCAATTTATTATAAGCACATTTGAGGAAAATTGGGTTGTTGTAGCTTGTTGTCTAGGTTGCTATAATTGGAAGTAGCTGCATTTGTATTTTAACAACGTTTAGCTCACGAGTTATTAATCCGGGAAGCTCGGATCTGTGAATATATTGCCAACTTTACTGAACTGCTTGACATAAGCACTGACTGCATTTCTTTATATTTGAGTCCAACAAGTTCAAACTCTAAGAGATGCGCATTATTTGTGTGCATTATTAACGTATGTTACTAACTGAAACACTACTGCCAGCCAGCGGGACATTAAAGAGGAAGTGTTTGTCCAAGCTCACAGCAAGGGAACGATTATAACTTTGCGAGGGAACGCAAAAGTTTTGCGAGGGAACACAAAAATCTTTGCGAGGGAATGGAAAACTTTTGCAAGGGAACGCAAAAGATTAGAAAAAAAAAAAAAAAAAAAAAAATCCTAAAAAATTCTCCCATCCCAAATTTATTTTTTCCACCACCACGTCCCTTTAGGACCTCCGTAGATTTGATACTCAGTTACTATCAATGTTGAAAACAGTTTTCAACACTGATAATAAATCAGCATATTACAATGATTTCTGAAGGATCATGATGCTGACAATTCAGCTTTGCATCACAGAAATAAATTATATTTTAAAGTATATATATATATAGAGAGAGATGAAAAATGAAAACATTAAGAGACAGAGAATGAGGAAGTCTTGATACTGTTACTTAACTCAAGGTTATATTCAGCAGTGGTGCTTAACCACATCGACGTGATGGGCAAACACAGTGTTAACACGTTTCGTCAGTGTAGCAACATGATCTCCCCTGGCAACCAAGGAACCCGTGATAACAGGGCCAATGGTTTTACAGCTGACAAGAGCATCAGAGAGGCTGGAACAGCGGGTCCTGAGGGGCCATTGCTCTCTCTCTTTCTCTCTCTACACACAAACACTTGTTCTTTTGTAATGTGTCTATCCTGTGCAACTATACATTATATCGCCCTTATTGCAAGAGCGATACAGCGAAACTAGGACGCAAGGAAAATCTGTACTTGAGAAATTGTTTTTATTGACAAATCTGATTTTTGTACTGAGAAGAGCAGAACTGCAGTTGCTTGTAAAGATCTGCTTCACTGCGCCTGAAGATGTGAATTAACTAGATCTGATGGATGTCTGTATGTTGCTTTGATTTCTGAATGTCTCCCTATTAGACTTCCTGTTAGCTGTAAAAGTACAAATGTTGGTGCTAATTCTGAGACGAGTGTGTCAATTACTGTATTTATATTACAGGCCTAATTGTGTCTGTACATAAATCTTGAGAAAATTTGTGCGAGAAGAGAAGAAGCAGATGAAAACATGAGACTGTCTAAATCAATGTTACTATTTTACTACTGCTAATTTCAATTTTACCTATAACTTTTGCTAATTTATTTTTATATCATCATTTTTATGTATATCTTAATAATGTTATTATTATCTAGATTGCTAATGCATTTGCATACAAATAATGCAAATCACCATACATTATTATTATTACTACTACTAATGTATGATGGTTTGCACCATTTTTGTATATTTATATGCAAATGTGAGACAAATGCATCTAAATATAATTTTTTAATTAAACATTTTTTATGCTAATAAAGCAAGCTAAAATTGAAATTAGACCATGCCATAAGAAAAAAAAAAAAAAAAAATCTCAATTATTTCTCTTAGATGTACAATGAGATTAAAATCAAAGCATATATCTGAGACCTAAATGAAATATATCTGAAAATACTAGCTCTCCTGAGCTATGGAAATGCGAACTCTAAACAATAAAGCTCTCGATGAGTTTGAAGCACTAGAATAACACGTATCAATTTTGATGTATGCTACATACAGTATGCTTAGAGTTTTCTTTTCAGAGTTTTCTTTTTTGCTTACATTAAGTAGCAACAATAGTTACAATACAGCGGCCTTCTTGTCTAGTGTAAGTCATGCAAGCAGCAAGAGTCCATTAATAGAGCTGAAAATGATGTCGTTTTCTGCATCTGTCTAATTATTGTAGTCCAAACAGTGCCACTCAAAATATTGTGACAACATTTAGAATAACTGGAGATGCTTTGGGACAACAAAAGCAAGCAGAGAATCTGATAGAGAAGCAGAGTGGCGACTAGGCATCAATGGATCTGTTGGGGAAAATGTTAAAGACAATCATGAACAAATCATAAAACAATCTATCTTCCATGCCTGAATAAAGAAACATCAACTGCTGGCATTTGGGAAATCTTATTGAGGGACAGAGTCCAGCATGCTCTACTCTCTTCACTGTCCAATCAGCTATCTGAAGGCTCCTGTGCGTGGGCGTCTGTCTGTTGGGACATCTCCTGATATGGTCTGATTGGTAGGTACAGGCCGTCTTTGCGTCTACATCAGCCCATCTCTCATCAGTTTGGCAGGAGTGCTGATGTAGCATCCGTAAGCAGAAAGCACTGAGGTTCTCTCGTCCTTTACACAAAACAAAAACAGCGGCCAGGAACAACAACGACTACTACTGCAATCACACTAGGGCTCTTAATCACTGTAAATCAAACTAAGATGATTGCTTTTGGTTCATTTTCATTTCTTGGTTCATTTTAAATATGTTATAAACATTTTGCAAAAAAAAAAAAAAAAAAAAAACCTTTACAGAGCATCTGCGCATTTTATATAAACTAATAGCATTATGTAATGTGACAGACCATATGGGTACAAACTGTTAAAAAGAGGCTGATGAATTTATAAATTATTACTATGTACTGTACTGTGAAGACGAGTTTTCATCTCCCGTTTACCCAATTTTCTGACCATTAAACTCAGAGACTTTTTTATGGTTTTCTGAGAATACATGTATGTTCAAGGCATTCTTGCCTTCTTTTTATATAGATGATTAAATCCCGTGGATAAATGGATGGATGGATGGATGGATGGATGGATGGATTTGTGAATAAACTGATGGATGGATAGATGGATGGATGGATGGATGGATGGATGGATGGATGGATGGATGGATGGATTTGTGAATAAACTGATGGATGGATAGATGGATGGATGGATGGATGGACGGATTTGTGAATAAACTGATGGATGGATGGATGGATGGATGGATGCATGGATGGATGATGGTAAGATTTGTGAATGGATGGATAGATGGATGGATTTGTGAATAAACTGATGGATGGCTGGATGGATGGATGGATTTGTGAATGAATTAATGAATGGGTGGATTTGTGAATAAATGGATCAGTGGATGGATGGATGGATGTATAGGTAAATTTGTGGATGGATGGATGGATGGATGGATGGTTGGATGGATTTGTGAATGGATGGATGGACACATACAAATCTCACAACTAATTTAGACCACAATGTACTGCCTAAAATGCACTGCGACCATTGCCAAAAAGTTGGATTCTTTTTTTTTTTTAACACCATTATTTTGTTCTTAGATGAATCATTGCTGTCTCTTCCGATTACTCAGGTACTGATGCTCACTTTACGTTTCTATAAATCAATGCATCATTTTTGTTACTGCAGAAAAAGAAATCAGCTAGAATGTCTGAAACTGTCTGTGAATGTAGAACATAGAGGGTAAATTCAGAAAAATGAGTCTAGCACAAGTGTTATATTGTTTATCATCGTTGCCAGTTGAAAAAAAAAAAATAAATAAATAAAATAAATAAAAATCTTTGACAGAGGAAAAGCAAGACAAATATCCATGGCAAATCCTGAGAGACAAGGACATCAAAACATATCCCACCCTCTTTTCTTCATCTCTCTGTCAGCTGTACAATGAATCAGTCCATTCTCTTTCTCTTCCTGTTTCAGAGCACCACCGGGGAACCATGACACATGCATGAGGCTGAGCTCTTATACTCCGAAAGAAAAACAATGAGTTTCACACACACACACACACACACACACACACACTTACTCAGAGAACATCAAGATCGCACAACCTTTCATCCAACTGGAAATAGCCACAGGAGAGCAGACAGATGGTATAGGATGGGGGGGGGGGGGGGGGGGGGCTGTGTACTGTGGTGTATAGGCTACAGGTTATCTTGACCCCCTTAGAGAAAGTAAACCAGATCGACAGAGAGACAGCCAGAAATGAATGACATCCCACTCATCTGGAAGGAGAGTAATGTGTATGTTACCTGCGCAGTGTGTCCAGTCTGCATTGCCCCTGCAGGCTTAAAGTGTAGTGTGTAGTTATGTGTTTAGGGCTGGACATTATTTCAAATATTTATGCATTCATTGAATATATTTGGAATGATGTCAGTAGTAAAATGCAGATGGAGTAAGTCTGATTCATACCTGTGAGTCAGTTCAAACTGTCAGCTTAAATGAATCCCATTGACGTATTTTTCAAGTAATAACATGTTTTCAAATTACTGAACATATAAATAAATAAATAAAAGAATCTGTGTTATTCTGCCTTGTGTTAGTTTAGTGAAAAACAATGTTGAAAATATATCCCTTGATTATTTCAACAAGATGTTCACTGTATTATAAATTATTTCTAAGTGTAATAGGAGATTTAGTGAGAGAAAAATGTAGGTCAAGACATCAGTTTTCATTTAAAGAAGGTTCATAAAAAGAAATGTCAAAGCACCATGTCAGACACCTTTAACATTGTCAGACATAACATTGTCACCAATGTCAGACACCTTTAACATTTCATTCATTAATACAGTTTGTGCACTATAGTTTAGAAAAAAATGGTAATAAAATATGACAAGATCTCAGAGTTAAACTGTTTCAGAAAAAAAAAAAACTTAATTATGTCAGATTATATATATATATATATATATATATATATATATATATATATATATATATATATATATATATATATATATAAATAAAAATTCCCATTACTAGTTGGTGTTCTTGTTCCCTCTATAGAGTGACAGGCACTGCAATTTTGTTTGTATGTTATTTCCTCCCTATTTATTCCCAGCAGTGTCAAAACAAAAGAGAAATTCACCTCAACGACAGAGAAATTCGGAGAATCAGAGGTATCACAGGAACTAGATTTTTCCATTCTTTAGCCGTCTATAAATGGCTTGCATTTTAATCCTTTTAATTATGGATTCTTGCTACAATTACCTCAAATTGAATTACTGCACAAACCTCAGAAGAATACATTACAGAAATCAAGAGAATGAATCTTCTGCCTAACGGAGAACAACTCTGCCAAGGATTTAACCTCCCTATACCAATCTGTCCTGTTCCAAGTTGCGGTCCAAACACAAGTGGTACTGAAATATTTAGACAGACTAAAAGCTTGTACGAAGTCTCCATAGCCAAACAGGACCACACACGCTTGTATACGCACACACAGTTCCTCTTATCCTCTGAAACGCCGCCCTTCCACAGGGGGTGACAGATTCGACTTGCCCGGCAGGCATGCGACTTGTTAAATAATGGGGGGTAAAACCGTGAAGGGGCCCAGGGAGGAACTCTGAGGCACTCCCCTCGCAAAAGGCCACATTTGCGTGCGGGGAACGAGGGGGAAGTCTCTGGTGCATGTTAGCAGCTGGCTGCCAAGGTCAAAATGGCATCCCACTTCCTCCGCTGCATTTCCCATGTTCTCTGGAGAGAATCCATCGAGCCATGAGAGACAGTGAGAGTCTTGTGCTAATCTCCTCAAACCGCCGCTGACCTATCTCTCCCACCCTCCCCATCTCAGCTGCTCTGTGCCGCGCTAAATGAGGTGCATTTTAACATGAAAAATGAAGTAATTACTTGACGTATCAAAGTGGTTAATTGCGTTGCTGGATGTGGGTCGCTCGCCTAAAAGGATGAGGTTGGGGGGTGAATGTAAAGGGATGACAGACAAAGAAAGAGAGGAACTCAGAGGGAGAGAGAGAAGTGCAGATGTCAGGGGACAAAGTGGCATTATGACAGGATTAGACCGGGTCTCCAAATCGGTCACAGCCTCTGGATGCGAAAACGAACACATGCTTGCTCCTCACAAACAAACATTCTAAAATCAGTAATAACTTTAGACAACACTGCAGGCCTTAATCAACACCCTTTTGTGTGCAAAAGACTCAATTTGAATATTTTTTTCATTCTAAAAGCTGAAACTAGTTATTAATGGTCACCCATGAACAGAATCTGCACTTGCAGAAAGTGCAGCAGATATCCAAAAAATGGAAACTACAAGTTCATTTATTGGCTAATTTAAATAACTACTAAATAAATATATTGGATAATTACTGGATAATATATTGGATAATTATAAAAGCTACTGATAGTTGGGAAATGAAAAAAATCTATTTTAACCATTTTCAGTTCAGAAGTTCTGCATTCTCCTCGCAAATGTGGATGACACAGCGTATATATATATATGCTGTTTCATATATGTAAGCAATAAGGTACGAGAGGCTGTGCTGTATCGTGAATAAGTCACGGCTGAAGGGCGTTGTTAGGCATGACGTAAAGCAATGCAACCCCTTCAGCCATGATTTATTCACGATACAGCACCAACCTCGAGTACCTTATTGCTTTAATAAACGGTTACCACACAATACAAATATTAAAGCCAGAAAATATATGTATCAATGCGACTTTCACAAAAATCACTAAAAGCCTTCCTAGGACTGACCTGAAGGAAAATGCTAAATCTGAATGCAGATAATAAACTCGCTCACTCTATCTTTTTCTCACAATACTCTTCCACATAATGCAGTAAGCTTCAATGAACAATACTGAGAACAAACAGTTCACGTTGCTAAGAGTGGTTGCTAAGGGTGTTGTGTAGTGATACACAGAACTGTTGGGTGAAGCGGTCATAGCCATGTTTTATTGTGAATAAAACACAGCTATTGACCAATCAGAATCAAGGACAGGAACTATATATATATATATATATATATATATATATATATATATATATATATATATATATATATATATATATATATATATATATATATATATTTCTGTATTTTATTTGTTGCTTCCTGTAAAGTTTCGAAGTGAATAAAACTAAGAGTAGTACATTTTACAAGAAAATACTACTTCAGTATTTCTATTTTAAAATTTCACATTTAATTCAATGTGTTACTTGGCGATTTCTTTAAAATTATTTGTAAAATTGTGTAGTCATTTGAGATTCAGATTCCATCAGGGCATGCTAATGACATATAGCATAATGTATTGGCTTTATGTAAATCACTGTTAAAACTATTTGCCTTATTGTATTAAAACCAAATAAAATGACTTTGTTCACAACCAAGCCATCATTGTTGGAATTATTTGATGGAGAGGGTTGAGAAAGAGTTTAACTTGACAGTACAGAGGCCGCGATCTGCGTGCGCACAGTACATATCAAACTATGGTTAAAAACACGCTAGTAATTAGTGGTAAATTGCTGAGCGTTAACAAGAGCCGGTGCTTTGACACTTCTAATTGTGTTTGTTTAAAGACCTGCACTCAAGGTCCCTGGGAAATTCATTAGATAAAGAAGACAACCTCACTATCCTACGAGTGTCAAGGGTTTGTACAAAGAACTCAAAACTCTACAGAGAAAAGGGCTGCGCTACTTAATTAGCAAGAGTCTTGTCTAATTCTCCCCTTCATCTAATGTCCACCACTACAAGAGTCTGGAGATTAAACCACTTTGAGAAGATCGTCAAAAAACGATGCAGCTTCCAGCTCCCATCTGCCCACCTGCATTCATTCCCATCATACGGAAAATGACAAGCCCTGTGCGCGATGATTGACAGCTCATTGATCTCCCCTCCCGTCCACTGTGTAAAGCGTTTCCGGAGACAAAAAGGCACAGAAAACCTTTTCTTTGGCGATGACAGATTATACTCTCTACGATGGAGTTGCTAAATACCCTGTGGAGGCGACGTCGGGGAAAATATCAAGTAGCTTTTTAATTCAGTGAGAGAAATGTTAAACAGGACGTGTAGCGGATGGCCAATCAAAGCTGACATGTCTAAAGCCCAGGATGTAAACAACAGAAATCACAAATTCCACCCTGACAGGTGATGCCAGACACCTTTCATCATGGAAAACACCAACGTACATATTAACAACTCATCTGTTAAGAGGGACGACAGAGTTTCCTGCGCTAATGTTCAGGAGTTTTTTTTAGAAACTAATATACTGCAACTAAACATTTGCAAACTAATCACTTTATTCATGTTTTTTTTTTTTTTTTTTTTTTTTTTAATTACATGAATCAGTCAAACCAACTGCCCTATCTAAATGAATCAATCACAGAAACATCGGCCTGAATCAGGAGCTGCATTGGCTCAGATTTGACTCACTTGCTCCGAGAGTATTAAAGTCCCCCTGTAGTCAATAATGTTATCCCTTGCAACTCATCTTTGATCACCAAAATGACATATTTAAACTGTGAAAAATTCTTCGTGCCTTAAAATAGCTTGAATGTAACTCTACACCCTTGCTTCATTTATTATACGCAGATAAATTAATATGCTAATATGCCCCACCTAAACTCACTCGGACAGGCTCAGAGATCCACTCGGTCAACTTACTGAGGTAAACGCTGCACAATGGCATTTTTACAAAGTCAGACACATAACGGTAATTGATATGATTAGACTTTTGCTTGATTAGATAATCAAACAGCTAATAATGTGTTGCTAATGTTACACAAACCATGTTCAAATTCTTCATCTCAGAGTCAGACAGCTGCCTTCTAAAAATCAATATCCTTAGAAAGGTTTTGAACAACTTAGAATGTCAGTGGAGAAAGGCATATAGTTCATCACTGCATCGTAATACACCTACATTATTGGTAAATCTACCTGATTTCTCATATCAACAGAACAATAAACCGGGATAATCTGGCTTCTTTTGAGACTTCCTTGCGTGGTCAGTTAATGATATGCTAAAGCTCGCCAGCAAGTTTAGTGAACTTAACCTGTTAACTGCCACCCCACTTTCTGAGCATAGATGATAACTTAAATGGTTATAATTCATGAATTTATGCTTTGGAATACTGACCTTAAGTTGGTCTCTTTTTAAAGATGACACTAAGCAGGAAGTGTAAGAAACTTTGTGTAAAAAAAAGTGTAAAAAAGTTATAGATGTAACTGTAGAGATTACTGTAAAGCAAATGTACTGAACTAAACATTTTTTTATTTTATATAAAATATATATTTTATAAAATAATTTGGACGCTAAAATTTCTATAAAATGTCTAACCAAGTTGTGTTCCAAATTTAAACGTTGATCGGGCTAAATTCTGAATCCTCTCAGAAATACTGTATGATGACTGAGATGTGACATTTGTGGTGTGAAGCTGCTGAATAAAAAGAAAAAGGGAAAAACATATCTTCTTACCTGTTGATGCAGTTGAAGATACGGCACATGTAAGAGAACACAAACATGAAATTGTATTAATTTTAAGGCATTTTTCTTTCGTACACCATGTTCCTCTTAACCTCAATCAGATGAGAGCGCTGGCACATCATTTCTGCCACTTTTCATTGTGTGCGAGCAGATATTACAGCTGATGTGCAGTCGACTGATCTGGTGACACCTCTCATACATCTCATACTGTGTGTGGTACCACCTCAACCCTTGGCATTAGCATGTGCTAAACATATTTCTGGAGCCTGTTGCTTGGCTCATGCAATAATTAGGTGCTGCGCTCATCCGTAGCTGAAAGGTGTAAATGAATTTGTCTGTTTGTGTTGGGTAAACCTGGCAACATCTGCATGCAGAGTGTTATGACAGACGCAGAAGACTGCCGCTAACAGATTAGCAGGGTAGAATGTTATTACAGGACGTTAGAATACATGTAGGAATGAGAGATAGCCATGAGCTAGCCTGAGGAAAATTATACTGCTCAAAACTTGCTCTTTCAAAGCTCGAGAGACTTAAGGGAGCAATGTACAGTAAGTATCAACTTTGTCCCAGATGTTTCACCTAAAATTTCTAAGAAAACACAATAATAGACAATGCAAAGTCATTTACATTTACATTTAGCAGACACTTTTATCAATACAATAATGACAGTACATCAAGAAAATAATTTTACTCTCCTTAGAGTATTAGTAGACTGTGATGTTAGGGTCCGGATTAGTAGGATAAGTTGACATGTAATTGCAAAGTTACTTGCAGTGAGTAGAATTTCTGTTGGGGGAGCATCAAAATAAAGTGTTAGCAGATATTAAGCAGAGAGTCTAATACTCTAATGACTGCTAGCTGGCATGTAGTTGCAAAGTTACTTATATTTAGAATGCCTAAAGTGGACTATTGAAATAAAGTGTTACTGATGATATAAACTGAAGTCAAATAGAAAGCAAATGGACACTCCTGCTTCTCATATTTTTTTCCTCCTGAGAAAAACACACACCAATGATCTCCCATGTTGTCTCAGAAGAGATTTTAATAATATCTCCAACTGTGTTAAAATCAGCCAAGATACCAAGTCTGCAGTCAATAGTCAGAGATCTCAATATAAACTCTTCAAAAAATTTTCATTCGATTTTTTTCCAGAATCAAATTTTTGAAGATGCCAGTCTCCTTCGATGTCTCAAATTGTGCTCAGATTTGACAAGATATGAAAGTCTGCGATCAAATGTCAAATATCTCAAAAACATGTTTCTAGTTCATGTCAAATTGTTTATTTGTCATTTGCACAGCTTGCACAGGATTCACTTGAGATGCTTATAATGAGGCTCAGATCAGAAAACATGGCAGTACAGACACCAAGTACATAAAGACAAGGGGACTAAAAATAAGTATACTGTATATAAGTGCAGACACACTATAGAATGTGAATATACACTTACAGTACATCAACAAGACTAATTTGTGTCTATTTTTGTTTCTCTTTCAGGAGAAAAATATAAGAACGTGTTAAAAACACTATATTGTTCAAAAGTTTGGGGGTCAGTAAGTTTTAAGTATTAAGAAATTAATACTTTTATTCAGCAAGGATGTCTTACATTGATCAAAAGATACATAATATATTTCTATTTCAGCTTTGGCATCACAGGAATAAATTACATTTTAAAATAGAATAGAAAAAAGTTGTTATTGTATCTTTGAATATTATATATATATATATATATATATATATATATATATATATATATATATATATATATATATATATATATATATATATATATATATATATATATATATATATATATTAGGGCTGTCAATTGATTAAAAAAAATTAATCAGTCTATTTAATTAATCTAAATTAATCACATACATAATTTTTGCTGTGAAAGTATTAAATATTTCAATTCAAATGAATCAATGCAGGGTTTTTCCTGGGTCAAAAATGGTCTTTGGTGGTGACAGACATGGGCTGCGTTCCAGTTCGGTTTTAGACACGCACTCGCGAACTTCCCTAAACACTTCCCCTCGGGGGAATCCCTGCCGCCATTTTGAAGTGCGTTCCACTTCGTGAAGTGGACGAGGGAAGTTTATATGGACAGACCCTCGCTCCCTCGATTTTGACCGAGGGAACGAGTCTACTTCATATGTACACTTCAGGCAGCTCCATAACCCACAATGCAACACGATTGTGACGTCACCGCATATTGCGTTTAATTTACCCCACCACAAACAACTCTATGATATTCTAATTATTTTTTAAACATTTAAAACACACATATATACATATAGAATGTTGTATTAAACAATTTTGTAAGGGGAAAAAAATAAATAATAAATCAGCTCCATTGCGGTTTCCAAGTGATCAAGGGCTTAGGACGTTCCAGTTCAGACCATACAAAGGTTCCGCCAGAAGTGGGCACTCGTGCAACGTAAGCAATGACGTACATCCGAGTCAACAAGACCGAGTGAAGTTAGCGAGGGAAGGGCATTTAAAAACCGAACTGGAACGCAGCCATGGTCATCCAAACAAACAGTAAAAAAGTGCCCTACCCACGTAATCTGCGAGCCCGATAATGACAATAAAGCACCCGTCACTCTCACTGTAATTTTTTCGTGCCCTCTTTGCAAAAATATATATATATATATATATATATATATATATATATATATATATATATATATATATATATTTATTTTATAGCTTTGTAAGAGAAGATGCTTTTTTGCTAAACCTGAAAAGTATTAAAAAGTAGCATTTAGAAGTTATATTAACTAATAATATAATTTTCTACCATATACAGTTGAATGCACCTAGCTAGCAACAACTTGCTTTGTTCTGGTTTCACCTCACTCCAGTCTAAACTAACTGATATTATAGGTAGGCCTAATTTACTACACATTGACATTTAAATAACCTGAAAATATTGTGGATAATTAAGGCTAATTTTACTAACCACTCTTGCTAAATGGGGTAAGCACACTTATGTTCTCATTTCAGAGTTGTTCAAGTAATTGATTCGTTATAGACCGTGTGGACAGTTGTTGTCATGATTCATTAAAATGAATCTGTTCAAGTGAGTCATTAGGTCGCAAATTGGACATTAGCGGACGTTGACGCGTTGCGTGCGAATCGCGACTGTTATTAAGACATCGCAAAAAATTTGTCAACACAGAAAACACTTCACCACTGGATAGGATTTTCTTTTTGTTTATGTTAAGTGTGGTTTATGTCAGCTGCACGTGCAGGGCGCCTGTCAGAGAGATGACGTTCTTTTGAGCACTATTCACACCCAGCGGTTATTCAGGAAAAACATTCCCCAAATGCGCCTCGTGAAACATGGATTCGGTCTTACGAACTTTTAGCATTGTATCAGTTGATTTAGATTATTATGTGTGAGGTAGAGAGAGTGCAAAGACGGTGCTTAGTTTGAAGACAGAGAGCTGGCGCACACGAGAATGGCTCCAGGTTCAAAGGTCAATACGGAATGAATTAATCTGCGTTATTTTTTTTTTACACATTATTTTTTCTCAGATTAATTAATCGACATTAACACGTTATTTTGACAGCCCTAATATATCTATATAGATATTGAGCAGATCTTATTCATGAGGCTGTAGCATAGGAAGTCAAGTCCACAAGCAACACGGATTTAACCTCTGTCATCACTACTGACATTAGACGTTTGTTTGAGGTGTGCATCAAAGCATCAGATTCATTTCCAATCCCTCGCAAGCAGTTCCCTGTGTTTTTGCATGCTGTGCGTATGTGAGAGGTTAGGCTGTTTGTGTGAAAGAGTCATCAGAACACACTGGTGTGCGCACCATGCAGGGCGCCGTGGGGTGGAAGAGTTTAATAAAGATCAGACTCATTTACATCCTCAGAAGAAACCTGAGAGATCACAGCACACACACAACAGTTCCGAATGAAACACAACCACCAGAACCTACTGCTAAATATGCAAACAGCAAGTCACTTTCACAGGTTACTCTACATGGTGTGTATGGTGTGTTGGTGCTGTGGTGCAGGGGTTGAAGATCATGGGCTGGACACTGGAAGGTTGTAAATTTGAGTTATCACAATTCTATCCTTGAACAACCCAGTGGAAGGTTGATCTTTCATAGCTCAGATAGATAGACTGTATGTAATAGAGTGTTGTTTTGAGTGTCAACTTTTATCAGATGTTTCTCCTAAAATTCCTTTAGGAAGAGAATTAAAACACACATGAGAACGAATGCGAATAGCATTTTAAATTTGGATTTGATGAGAAATGTTTGAGTTTATATTGAGATGCATGACTTTAGATTGCAAACTTTGGTATTGTGGTAAATTTGAGCACAGTTTTAGACTAGAATCTGGAATGTGAGAATACTGGGGTCTGATTAGCAGGATACAAAAGTCTCAGTTTGTTCTCCATTCAATCTCGTTTCTGTCTAGGAGAAGAGATAGATATCAAGTGTGGTTTTCCTCAAAAGACAATTAACCCCAGTATGTTCCTAGGAGGTTTGTTCCTGTACAATAAATTGCTGTGAATAAAAAAGTGGGTTAAATGACTACTCACTTAGCATTAGTTCAAGCATTATGCTTTTAGCGATACTAGTTTGCACACCAATTTTGGTCTTCTTCAGAACAAATATTACACAAATCTTTCTTATTTTCTTATATCAGCACCTGGAGGGCCACTGCCCTGCAGAGTTTACCTCCAACCCTAATTAAACACACCTGATCCAGCTAATTAAGGTCTTCATGATTACAAGAAAATTCCAGGCAGGTGATTTGGAGCTGGCTGGAGCTAAACTCTGCAGGACAGTGGCCATCCAAGAGCTGAGATTGAGACCACTACTTTATACCATGATATCTATAAAACCTAAGTGCTTTTCAGACAAATAAAGCCTGGTAACATGAGCTGCACTCCCGGGGTCTCGCAGAGGAACTCTATGGTAGATAACATGGCTCATGTGACACAATGGACTGAGACATTTAGAGATTTTACTGTTTAACATACAATGGCAGTGCATGCTGTGTTCAAAATCGCCCCTTATACCCTCACTATTCCCTGCTTTACTCCACTAATATAGTCAACTTGAAGGAGTGAATGAAAACGAGTGAGTGAATTCGGACACTGAGTGCACCGGAAGGGCTGTCGCTTTTACATAGTTTGTGCTTGCTGTTTAATAATCATTTGAAACTTAGAAAACTAGCAGCTTCAGTAGTAATGAAAAGATTTATCTTGAACTCTGTTATGGAAACTATGTATAAACTTTAATTAAACAATTTAATAATCAATTAAAAGAGAATTTATACCTGTATGATATTACGCTGTAGCCACATTGGACTAGCGGTTTGGAAAACCGATGGATAAATGATTCACCTGCGGGCGCCTTCTTCTGGTCAGACACAGGAATTAATTTTTCATGACTCTCACAGTGCATTATGAGGTTACTCTAGTCGTTGAGCATACATTGTTTGTATACTTGTTATTGCAGTGTATTATGGGATTGAATGAGTGCACTCGATAACATCCAACTATGGTTTAAGACACCACTACAAATGACTGTCCCCTTCAAATAGTGCCCTCTTTAAGGATATAGGGGTCAATTTCAGACACAGCCATACAGTAGTAAAGAAGAAATGTCTAAAATGTTAACTGACATTCACTGAAAATGGACCTAGAAAATGAATTAAAGTTTCTCATTTTGTTTCATGGAAAGGTTCATGAGGGTGAATACAATTTTTATTTATTTTTTAATTTTTTTTATGTGAAATACTCACTTTTTTTTTTTTTTTTTAGGTGATTAATGCAGACAGTTAAGCATAACCCAAATACACAAACATTTATTTAATTGAATTGTTAAATTGCCCTATTATATTAAGTACATTAAGTTCACAACAGCACAGAATACGGATCAATCTTAAATTGGATTTCAAACCAGCCAAATCATTCTCCCCTTTTTATTCTTATCATTCACGTTTGCCAATGAACCGTCTTGCAGGGCGGTTTCATTAAATTCAGTTAGGAATCCAGAGCGATTCCATCCCTGAATATAAATGTTATTTTCAATTAACTTCCCCGCTAAAAGACAAGGCAACTAGCCAGAGCTTATTATCTGAGACCCTGGGCGCGGACTGAAACATTACCATGCTGGGTCTGTGTGCTGGTGACCTCAGACTCAGGTTCATTGTATATTATTCCAAAATGAGGGGAAAAATGAATTATCCTGTTGAATGAATTATCTGTCTGTTCAAGTCAGATGTTTTGGAGAAATGCCAGAAAGCAAGTGAAATAAAACACAGAGGTCTATGATTATCAAAAAAACAAACAAAAAACACAACAAAAAAAACGTGAAATTCCTGAAAGACCTAAAAGTCGAGCCATAATGGAGGACAAAAAGGTTGTGCCGTGACACTGAAGAGTTTTGCCTGACAGTGAATTTTCAATGCCAGACGACGACATGGGCAGTAAAAGTATAAATGTCAGATCTTGCCATTTAGCTGCCGGCCTCTTTAGTATATAATTCTCTGGGCTGAATATTTTCTGTACTAGAATAATTCACTAAAACAGCTACCTAAAAAAATTACTTATTACTGGGATCCATCTGAATTCTGAGTTCACAGACTTAAGCTCTGTTCCAAAACCTAGTGAGAGGTCTAACTAGGCGGCATTGTAGGGCATGCTCCTTTTTATGCTTCATAGAAAAGGAAATCACAATACATTGTGATATGCAAATTCATAGAGAGAAACGCACTAATAGGAACTCGACAGGATGATGCTTAAGACGGAATGTGTCTATGTAGGCAGCTCAGTAGGTTTTGTTTTAGTAGTTCCCATCAGGAAATACAAATAAACCTTAAAATAAAATAAAAAAATAAATTGCATTTCAGTCCTGAAAATGGTAGTAAAGTAGTATATCCATTTACATGATAAATTCAAAAAGCATCATAAGAGAGTAAAAGCACAGAGGCCACCCATGGCTTTAAGTAATCCATCCTGGAGAATATCTCACCCTCACAAATGGCTTCATTCATTCTTTTATCTTTCACAAAGATTAAGAGTCTCCTATTACTTGCACATTAGGACAGAACAGTTTTGCTAAATGGACTACTATTTAAAACACTGCTTTCAGCCCATCTCTCTTCCCCCCACTTTCATCAGCACTGGCTGCTGCTCATCCCTGTACAAGATTAAAGAAAAATAAAAATTCATAGCCTTTGATTAATCCGTATCTTTATCCACAAAGGAACATAAGTCCCAGAGGGCATAGTTTTATGTAGATCCACATCCACAGAGCCAAATATCAATATTACTTCCCAACTCTGCCCTAAAAGTGGAACAGAAGTTCAGACGCACATAATCCCGCCTTCCTGATCTTTAAACATGTTTATTCAACAAATGCATATTGAATCCTTCTTATGTGATTAATTAGTCTACATTGTGTTTGTCAAGCTTGGAATGTCACGATAATAATAGTGCAATCGATAATACAGTAAATAAGAGTAAAGCACTCATTTAATAATGCACAGAAAGTAGTGCACTCGCTCACACGCTACATGGAATTTATTGATGAGAGAAGTCATTTAATTAAGCCACCTCCGTATAGCAGCTCATGGTGGTTTAGAGTAATGGATATGATTTCAAGGTTTCAACGCTATGATTTCACATCAGAAACTCTGAAGAAATGCTCAAACTAAAAGCTATTCCTCCAACTTGGACCCTATGGTTTCCATGATGCAGAAAACGCATATGGAATCGTGGAATCCAGTCTTTTATATCAAAGAATGTCAAGGAATTTGGCAAGTACAGGGCTAGTAGGGCTGTACACTTAATCAAATCACAATATGGAGAATATTAAACTGCAAAAATGCTGCTATTTAAATATGAAGTCTGCATGTTCTGCGTGTCCCTGTGTGAATGAGATTCATCTACTACATATATAGAAGTATGCGTGACACTCAAGGTGTTTTTATTGTCTGCCCTCTCACTATATGAGGACATGAACTCCATCTCCACAGCTGCTCTGAGAGTTCACTATATGAGCATTTCATTTAATAAAACTGTCATCAGACAGTTTTATCAGATGAACACACAAAAACTCAAAGGTCTTCTCTACAACCCTCCAAAATAAAAGTTCAGTTTAACTTGAAGAAATTATGACAGAAAAACACTGCCCAGCCAAAAAAAAAAAAAAAAAGTCGCTGTTTGGATTTTAATAGGCAAATACTTAAGAATCTATGAATGGATCCTTTTTACAGTGATTATTATGTTTCTAGCATGTTGTATGTTTGGCAACGGTTCTTTTATTTTTCATTTCTTAAACAACCATGTAGGAAGACACATCAAGGCCATATTCCAGGAAGACATTGTCAAGATTCACCAAGGTTAAAATTGTGAAAGAACGGTTCGGAGAGAATTAAAAATGAAGTGGCACCTCTGAGTCCAGACCTTAATTTCATTGAAAGTCTTTGGGATGTGCTGGAGTAGACTTTAGAGAGTGCTCACCTCTTGCATTGTCAATACAAAATCTTGACCAAAAATGTATGCACCTCTCAATGGAAATAACATCACAACCTTTATTTCCATCGAGAGGTGCATCATTTTTTGGTCAAGATCTTGTATTGTTATTAAATTGTTTTTTTTTTTTTTTTTTTTTTTTTTTAATTCAATTGATTCAAAATAGTTTTTGATAAACGATTAAAACAGAATGGTAAAACAAACAAACAAACAAAAACTCAAATATGAATTTGATTAATATCTCCAAGAATTTACAAGGTTATTTCATCCAAAAATGAAAATCATCCCATAATTTACTCACCCTCAAGCCATCCACAATCAGATATATTATATATAATATATATATATATATATATATATATATATATATATATATATATATATATATATATATATATATATATAATATATATATATATATATATATATAATTATATATATAATTATATATATATATATATATAATTATATATATATATATATATATATATATATATATATATATATATATATATATATATATATATATATACACACACATAAGCTTAGGTGAGAGTTTTTCTAGTTTCTAGATTCCATATATATATATATATATATATATATATATATATATATATATATATATATATATATATATATATATATGGAATCTAGAAACTAGAAAAACTCTCACCTAAGCTTATGCTACTCGTACATTCTACATCAAATGCCGGAACACTCGGACAGACATTACCGGAAGCTAGTGATTATAGTCTATAAAGTTATAAAATATTGATATTTTTCTTACAAAAAGCCATCCCTTTGCTTCAGAAGGCCTTTATTAACCCCCTGGAGCCATATGGATTACTTTTATGATGGATAGATATGCTATTTTGGGCTTCAAAATGTCGGTTACTATTCACTACTATTATAAAGCTTGGAAGAGCCTGAATATTTTTTAATATAACTCTGATTGTGTTTGACTGAAAAAAAAAAAGTCATATACACCTAGGATGGCTTGAGGGTGAGTAAATTATGGGATAATTTTCATTTTTGGGTGAACTAACCCTTTAATGGCCTTGTTAGCATGAAAAGTATGCAAAAAGAAGCTCATCTTTGTCAAGAAATCAGCTGCGGTGGTTTGTTGGTCACCCAGATGGTTTCCTGATCAGCCAGATGGTATCCTAGCCTGACAAGTTTCCTGTGAAACCACCAAACCAGACCAGCCTGACCAACTAACACAGCTAACAAACTTGAGATGGTTTCAGCAGAGTAGTTGCAGTTCATTTGATTGGGTTTGTGCTGTGAAGCATGAGTCACACATCTTCAATTTCATTTGACAGAAATGATCAAATAAATGCTGAATTATTTGCTGACAAGCCTTTAGCACCAGCACAGTGACTCAATAAGTGTGTCCTTTAGCTCTTTGACACTAGTGACAATGTCATGGCATGCCACGTTTCAGTTCTTCCGCATGAAGAGATGATAGACTATTCAACTCAAGGGCAAATCCAAAACGCTTCAGATGTTTTACTCTCAAAACACCAGCCCAGCTGAAGGAAGAGGTCAAAACCTACTAGTGCAGCCACGTCTAGCACTATCCATCACAGATCTGAGCGGTCGGTGGCTCTCATCAGCGTCTGTCACATGGCGAGATGTGTCGACTCTACAGAGATATCAGAGCAGCGACGTGCCGGAGGCTCCAGCCTTCCACACACCGGGACACGAGCCCAAACGAGCAATCTGCTGCGGGAAATGAAGCTTGATTCTTTTATACAGTTTGACTGATTAGAATCAGTCATATATACTCCACCGCGTCACAAAGACCTCGAAGATCTAACCAGCCACTGAAAAGCGCAAGACGAAGACAAAAAGCAAGCGCTGCGGAAGGCAAGAGTGATTAAGAACAATGGAACAAAGAACAAAACAAAAGAGAGTAAGTGGAGTCATCAAGAAACGGTGCATATGTCAATGCCAGATGGCTGCATGTGCAGTGGGCGACGGTCTTGACACAGATTCTTTTCCGAGGAAACAGCTGGGATATTTCTGCGTCAGGAGTCATGGTAGTTTTTGTGTTGTATTTACACAGCCACAGAAGGCCCCTAAGGATTGTGGGTTTTGTAGCGAACCCCAGCTGTTGCTCTCTAGTGTCTCTTTACAGCGCATGTGTCTGTGTACACATTGTATAGGGCTGCCAAGTATGTTCTCTTTATCGTAAGTTAACGCAGACTGAGATAAGTCATATTTCAGCACAGGCTTATCGAGGCGCACACAGCGCATCATTTAGCTTTGTATCTTCCAGAAACTGCGAACAGAAGCATGAGTATGTGTGCTGTGTAGTTTTCCATACAGAAATCCATTGTACCACCTTGCACCATCCTTTTGTTTTTGTACTGTGCATTTAAGACTTCAATATGTACTGCAAATCTACTGACCTCTTCATTTAAGTTTAAAATGTACCCTATTTAGTTGAATTCCTAAAGTGGAGTTTAAGCAAACCTGAGTTTGTGCTTTTAATGATTTATAATATAGTGATTTAAACTGTGTTGCATAAAAATTGTGGCCAAACAGATTTGTTTGGTTTAATCATGTAAAATTTGCACTACCATTCAAAAGTTTGGGGTTTGTAAGATTTTTTTAAATAAATCTTTTATGCTGAGCAAGGCTGCATTTGTTGATCAACAATACAATAATTTAAAAAAAAACAACAAAAAAAAAACAGCAACATTGTGAAATATTACCATTTAAAATAATATTTCACATTTAATATTTAATATATTTAAAATGACATGCAGGAAAAAAAATAGTAGGCTAAAGCACACGATTTATTAATTTGTTCCCTCGATTTACTAAAACATGCACACAGTTTACTATTTCGTTTCATGCACATGATTTATAAATCGAGGGAATGAAATAGTAAATCATGTGCACGTTTTAGTAAATTGTGCCAACGATTTAGAAAATTGAGGGAACTAATTAGTAAGTCGTGCGCACAATTTAGTACATCGAAGGAATTAATTAGTAAATTGTGCGCACATTTTTTTGCAGGGCTCTGTAGTGGCGCATTCCCTTCAAAAACAAAATTAATCCACTGCGTGTGCAGCGGCTCAGATGTCGGGAGTAAATGAAGACTGTTATGTTCACTCTTACATCCAACAAAAACTCCTCAGTCACTTATGAGACATTCATGTCACTACAGCTGCTCCGGCGTCGAGACAATGGCAACAACTCGCTAGTGGAAACTATGCTAATACGGCATGGTCTGTCAGCAGCTGTGGGCAGGGCCTGAGCAATGTGACGTCACATTGTACAGAAAATGAAAACAAGGTTTGATGGGTATTTTTTTAAAGAGTGTGTGGATTTATATCATTATAGATTGGTTGTGTACACACACTGCCAACACACCATAATAGGTCCCCTTTAATATTTTTGTGGAAACATTGATACAGTGATTTTTTATTCGAGATTCTTGGGATGAATAAAAAGTGGAAAGTGGAATAGGAAATAGAGAGTGGCTTTCTATTCCATTAATCAAAGAAATAATTAACTGAATGATCAATTATCAAGATAACAGTTAGTTGCACACTTAAAAATAATGCTTAATTACAGCACCATCCTTCAACAACAGCCTCGTGATATTCAATAAATAGTGTGGGTGCACTAGAGAGGGAGCACTGCAAGACAGCAGCACTGATGTGGCATTTAATTTACGCAGAACCAAAGCTTATACCCAAAAACTAGCAAAAAAAAAAAAAAAAAAACTTGAAGCACTGCTGTCTCCTTCAGGAAATGCAAATCTAGTTGAGGTGTTATATTAACATCTGTTTAGCGCTAACGGTGTGTTGTGGAATTTAGTTAAGCGAAGACAGCGAAGGATGTCAGTTGGGCATGCTAGACTCCATGAATGCATTAACCCCACTTTCGGCATTCCCGCCCGCTCCTTGCATACCAGCAGGTTGAATCTGACAGTTTTGACAGGCAGGGGAGGCTCACGGTGCCTGGAAATCGGTAGCAGGGAGGGCAAAGAGACAGCCAAGGGAGTGGTGATGCATCTTGCTAAGAACACTAATTACCACAACTGCTTCTGTTCATGCTTTCCTCTTTCAGGTGCCCCGTCACGTTGCTTTTCTGAACTGAAAAGCCTTGTGAGATTGTTTCATTTACGTTAAGGGGTATTAAGAGGGAACACCGCCGCAGATGTAGAAGACACCGTAAACATGGGAACAACTGCAAATCGTAAAGAGACAAACATGAACTCTTTCAGTCTGTACCTGTCACTTATCTCCTGCACCGGTGTTGAATATGTTATTTGGAGGCATATTCACAGCCTCTCACTCTGAATGCACGCACATTTGTCTCCCTTTTCGCAAGAGAAGCGGGGCCGATGCAAAGCTCCGTAGTCCAAATCATCATCATTTCATAAATGCCTGAAGGCAGCGTTTGAGGCACTGGACAAACATGAATATTAATTATCACACTAGGGACCAAAAGTGATGTGCTGGAAAATACTGTAGCTTGCTATGAGAGAGAGAGAGAGTTGGGAGAGAACTCTGATCAAAACCTATAATATAGTTAATGATATGGAAATGAAAGATCAAACGTCGAACTTACAAGGCTGCAGAAAGGTCTGCTGGATAGATGTTATGTGCAGGCCTGAAGAACATGTTATGGTAGTGTTAAGATATCTACTCCAAACAGAAGTTGTTTGTGTGCTGGTGGTGCTCTTAAAATCAACAAGAAACCCCTTACATGTTCTTGGCCTTGTTGTGCTCAATGTGGATTTATTGGAAGAGATGTGAAGAATTTGAGATGATATAAGTGTGTATAAGTGTGATGTGGAACATTCAAATAAATACTTCCCCACAGGATCGATACTTCCTTCCTTCCTTCCTTCCTTAAATCAAATTCAGAATTTGATTTCGCTGTTCCATTGTTCCATCCATCCATCCTTCCTTCCTTGCTTCCTTCCTTCCTGTTTGCTACCACAAATCAACTTCAGAATTTGATTTCCCTGTTCTATTGTTCCATCCATCCATCCATTTTTCTGTTGTTCCATCCATCCATCCATTTTTCTGTTGTTCCTTCCTTCCTTCCTTCCTTCCTTCCTTCCTTCCTTCCTTCCTTCCTTCCTTCCTTCCTTCCTTCCTTCCTTCCTTCCTTCCTTCCTCCCTTCCTGTTTGCTACCTCAAATCAAATTCATAATTTGATTTCACTGTTCCATCCATCCATCCATCCATCCATCCATCCATCCATCCATCCATCCATCCATCCATCCATCCATCCATCCATCCATCCATCCATCCATCCATCCATCCATTTTTCTGTTGTTCCATCTTTCCTTCCTTCCTTCCTTCCTTCCTGTTTGCTACCTCAAATCAAATTCATAATTTGATTTCACTGTTCCATCCATCCATCCATCCATCCATCCATCCATCCATCCATCCATCCATCCATCCATCCATCCATCCATCCTGTATGCTACATTAAATCAAATTCCTTCCTTCCTTCCTTCCTTCCTTCCTTCCTTCCTTCCTTCCTTCCTTCCTTCCTTCCTTCCTTCCTTCCTTCCTTCCTTCCTTCCTTCACTACCTCAAATCAAACTCAGAATTTGATTTTGCTTTTCTATTGTTCAATCCTTTCCTTCCTTCCTTCCTTCCTTCCTTCCTTCCTTCCTTCCTTCCTTCCTTCCTTCCTTCCTTCCTTCCCTACCTCAAATCAAATTCTGAATTTGATTTTACTGTTCTATTGCTCCATCCATCCATCCATGCATCCATCCATGCATCCATTCATCCATGCATGCAACCATCCATGCATGCATGCATCCATCCATCCATCCATCCATCCATGCATGCATGCATGCATCCATCCATCCATCCATCCATCCATCCATCCATCCATCCATCCATCCATCCATCCATCCATCCATCCATCCATCCTTCTCAAATCAAATTTAGAATTTTGAAAGGTGCACAACAATTCACTTCTGAATGGTGCACAACCCTGGTCTGCCAGAGCTAGTGTTCCACTCATGCTCAGTATATTCAAGACAATCAATAGCTATGTTTCCATCCACCTATTTGTATGTGCATTTTGGGATATCACATTAAACGATGAATGGAAGATGTGCATAAGTTAAAATGTGCATAAAAAAATGTATTTGCTCAATTGAGTTGGATAACTCGATACATAAACTACGATGGAAACACATTACTGAATAAATTCAAAGTCATGCGACTTTTGGAATAACCAGAGGAACAATCTCGCGTTGCAGCATCTGAAATGTTGTTTTGTTCATTCTGAAATGCCTGTACAAAGTCTGTCGTCAAAGCGGTTTGGTATAATTACCTCCCAGAAGTCTTACACATCTGTATTTCCAAACATCCGCCTCCGAAAGCAAAATAACATGACCACATTTTTTGCGATTCATCTGTGCACACTGCAAGTAATTTATTACATACAAAACTTTTCTTAGTGATTTGTATTTCCATTTAATAACGAAGTGACGATTTTGTTCTCTTCGACTCACTGCATGGAAACAGTGCTTTATTCACAACTGTTTTATGGGATATTCTAATTTTGTGCATACATTAAATTCACAACTTTGGATGGAAACATAGCTAATAACACTCTTGCTAAAAGCCCATTTCTTTTTGTCTCTCATTTCATGCTGACAGCATCTCCATTTCTATCCGTAAACAGTCCATCCGCCTTAATCGCACTACAGGAAGTAGATCAGCGTCTGTGGAGGTGAATGAGTCCAGCGCTGTAGGACATTAGCGGTAGATAAACGATCTGTAATATTCATCTCCTGCAGATCTCCTCTAAAGTAAATGGGAAATAAACTTTATCTAGCTAAGTGATGGTGCAGACACATATTCAGACTGAAGTGAAGCAACTGTTTGTGTAAATAGTGTAATTAGATCACCGTTTCTTCCAGCAGCTCCACAACACACATCTCTCGTAACTCTTCCGGGTCTGTTACTCACACAAATGTCAAAGTCAGTCCAGCACACTGTGACCCAACAAGCCACGGAGAAGCTTTTCACTCCTTCCCTCTGTGTCTGTAACTGACCTGATGCATGCAGTGATTCACTAGTATACACAGTGACAAGGCCTAAAATTAACAGTCGCCAAGCGCCAAATGCAAGTAAAATTCAGTATCGGCGAGGATATGAAATGGTGTCAATCGCCAGTGTTATTTTTTTTTAATTCTAGCCAGTGCTACATCATCACAAAAGCCTTGTAAATTGAAATATTCAAGAGCAAGTTGGCAAAAGTTAGTTTTAGGCCAGATTAAAATGTGTATGTGTATTTAAAAAAAAAAAAAAAAAAAAAAAACAGAAAAAAGAAAGAATATATATATAAAAGAAAGTCATAGAACATGTTTAGAACAGCGTGAAATTTCATTTTTGGGTGAATTACCTCTTTAAAGTTATCACATGGCTTCAGAAGAATACAGCATAACTCAAATGGACTACTTTATGATACTTTTTATGGTGTGTCTGTCCCGATTCACTTTCATTCTAATGAAAAGAGCCCCTGGGACAATCTGCAAAAAACTCAGCTTCTCTTTATGTGTTCCACGTTAGAAAATAGCACAATTCCCTCTGTATATTCCCTCTGAAAAGGTATACAGAGACATAGTACGACATTTTAATATGACTTGCATGGCTGGATATCTCTGAATATGAAACATATTGTATAATACTACAGAGCCAAAAAAAAAAAAAAAAAAAAAAAAAAAAAAGTAAACATAAAACAGTGTTCACAAATTATTTTATTTTCCTAATAATTAAACAATTATGTATATATGTGTGTATATATATACAGCTATGGAAAAAAAATAAGAGACCACTTAACATTGATTTCTTAACTTGGAGTGATCTCTTAATTTTTTGCATAGCTGTATTATATTATATATGTATATATATATATATATATATATATATATATATATATATATATATATATATATATATATATATATATATATATATATATATATATATATATATATATATATATATATATATATATATATATATATATATATATATATATATATAAAATGACTTAGAATGTCTAAAGTGGGCCAACAGAATAAAGTGTTACCAGTATTTATTTTACTGACATAAATTATAAATTGTATTGTAAGTGACAGAGAAATCTAATTTACATGAGCAAAAATAGTGCTGCATCACTTCTGTGCTGCTTAAATGATCAGAATACTGAAACCTGTTAATATGAGCACTAAAATAAATATGGTGTGAAACAGGCTTCAACTATATGAGATATATGAAAATACTTTTACATATATAAACCAAGAATATATCTATTTATTTTTGTAGGCTGAAAATGTAATATGACATGATGAAATGATTCAACATCCAGAGAATCAGCCCAACAGCCGTCTTCTCCCCAAGCGTCCACTCCTTTCTGAATCTAAACCGTGAACTCCACATCTGATCGAGCAACTCCGCTGAGAGCGGTAGGTGGGCTGCATAAGTGTTTTGCAGTGTTCTCATGTTTGTTGCACAAAAAAAGTGGGAAAAGTGAGAGGAAAATATGAGGTAGAACAAGAAAGAGACCCTGTGCTTCGGTGTGTAGTAGAAAGTTAGGCGAGGTGCTGGATGATTGAACGCTCAAATTTTTTTCTTTCTCATTCTGTCTTTTTTCTCTAACTTTAGATTTTCAGCTGCTCTCATGCATTAGTGTCAAACGCTGTCTTCAGGCCTACTGTGCTCAAAACAGAAAGAAAGAAGCAAAAACAGCACACAGGAGGAAAAGCGCTAACGCTGCCCACCCGACATCCATGACCTCAATGGATTCTCATTAAAAGCAGGTGCTTTATTGAGCATTTTGACTGCTAACAGCACAAGACAGAGGCCGGGAAAATCTCTAAACCTCCAAAGGAGCTGAATCAGATGGTTATTGGATAAACTGTTAAACTGGATTTAGTTTAAAGGCAGTGATGTTTACTAAAACGAAACACGTGCTTCTTATCTAGAGCTAGAGCTCTGAACCATTAAACCGTGTGCTAAACAGACATGACACGATGGTGCGACACGCAACGAAATGTATCTTCTCCACGTTAATCAGAGTTTTTGTCCTAACCGGCCGTGACGGCATTTTGTGACAATTCTATTTTAGAAATGGTTTCCATTTAGTCGTCGTGGCTAGAACAACAGCATATAAAGTATGACAATGATAATGTCAGGTACTGTTTATGTGCTTTATTTAATGTAAAATAATTTAATGTGAGTGAATATATTTTGCATAAGTTTTATAGCAATACTGAAAGCGACAATGGATAATTCACCTCAGATCCTGAAAATAGATTAAAGTAAACAAGAACGTTCAAACTGTCAACTCAATGTGAACAAACAAGTGTATTCTATGACAAAGACTCTTTCAGTCACTCAGTATATATGGTGTAATGTTTCTGAATTTTATTATTTACTTTGTTCATTTATGACTCGTTTCCACCGAGCAGTACGGTTTAGTTCAGTACAGTACAGTGCAATTTGGGACGGTAAACCCTGATTCGGTTTGGGTTTCCACCGCCAACAGTACCCTTTTCTTGATAGGTGTGGTGTGTATCATAAAGTAGCGATCGATGCCATTCTCGCATAAAGAGGAAAGTGACCGTAAACAACAATGGAGGACATATAGCAGCTTTGTTGGAGCAAAGGCTGAAGGCTACAAGGAAAAACAGCCAAAAAATTCACAGTGTTGCAACGGTATTGTCTTATCATTCCCCTTGTAGCACACACAAGTGACAATTCTCTGTCAACCAATCAACGTTCTGCAGTGAGTGTAGCTCCAAACTTTTGGAACCGATACTATTGGTACTATTGTGCTAGGTACCCCAACAGAAGGGTCCCAAAAAAGGGGTACGGTTTGGAATTCACAACTTCTGATAATGGGAATGGCAAAAATTGCATACCATACTGTACTGAAATGTACCGCTCAGTGGAAACAAGCCATTACTTGCAAGTGTCATGTGCTTGCAGAGAGACTCTGCCCTCACACTTGTCTGATTGGCTGTGAGGTTTTGATTGATTTTGTCACATCTTGTGGTTGCGTCTGGTGTAAAGAGACAAATTGCTTATCAATGGAATCTTACCGCATCACGTCTGTTTAGGATATGGTGCTGAGATTTCTCATAACTGATTTTTAATACACTACCTTTACTGGTTTGAGCATTTTTTAAATAATAATAATATTTTTAGTCTAAGATAATGTGAAGGATTTTTTTATGTATTTACTAACTTTTTCAGTTATACTAGACTTATCATTCATTTGTTTTAAATAATCTGATTACATTCCAAAAATAAAATTGCCCTGAATTGACCTGGTTTTGGTGTCATCAGATCAGTGATTTATCACTTTATCACGTTATTCAGGTCTCCTTATTTTCTCACCTAACAAACTGTCAGTGGTTAGACATTACTCAGCCTTCTAAAAACCACAGAATGACCCCATTACATGAGGACAAGAGATATAGCATTCAACAAAGCAATTACAGATAGGCTTTTAAGGCACTATGTCATGCATTTGATTTTTTTAGCGGCGTGATTGGCTTTCTTTTGATGCACGGCAGTCATTTTTCACCTCTGATGTTTTCGGTGACCTGTGTGTGGAGGTGGGATGCACCACACAGCGACTAAAGGCTATTTATTTCAGACAAATTAAAGAAAACCAGCTCACTAGCAAAAGCAATCAGCCTCCTCGCGGGAAGGAACGCAACTTGTTTAATTTGACATATTCGTGTAAGAGTAAATCACGTACAAGGCAGTGTGTGTCACTCCGAACAGAAGAGTGTGATTCATGGGGGAGACTTCGTTTGTTTAACAAGATACCAGGATCAACTCTGTCAAAACTTGAAAGCGGTAAAGTGCCTCTGGTGGGAAATGTTAGTGCAGGTACATGCGGCACTTTGGTAGCATGAAAGAATTAACGCTTCTGCGGTCTGTGGCTCACGGCTTAAACACACAAGCCTCCGGTGATGACAGAACACTGACTCATCATTCACAGACTTTTTCCATTATGTGAGTGCATCTGACCACTATCTTCAGGCCGTGAATAAAACACTCACCGCTGGGGTCATGTGTTTGCTAACATTGCAAGCAGGGTTAATAGCTCTTGTGCTCCACAAGTGTAAATATTACCAGCATCACTGTATAAACGGGTGGATCTCAAAAAGACAGGTCACATTTCAAACCGAAGTCAAAAGAAAAATATAAGAAATCATATTTTGCATAAAGAAATTGTTGGCCGTAAATCTATTTAGGGACATTAAATGGGTCATGTACTGCGTTGTTTTATTGTCCTATCATTTTTCCTGGGGTGCACTTATAATATTAGTATGCTTTTTACATAAAAAATTTTCATAATTTAGAAAAAAAAAAGGCATTTTTCCTACCCTGATTTTAGCCCTCTTATTTGAACGCTCTGTTTTAAGGGGCGTGTCTGCTATGAGTCTTCAGTGTAAATGCCCATTGCTGTGATTGGCTAAGACCTTTCTATTTGAAATAGCTAAGTATTATTCTCTTGAAAACTTCTAGTATGTTTATACTATTACAGCTCTCAAGGTTAACTAATCATGAAAAGTGTTGCATTACATTTATATCTATGGCATCATATTTATATCGTTGCATGAAAGGTTGCAGTGATAAACAGCCAATCACAGACATGTTGAGCGCATGAAAGCAGTGATCTCGTCATTGCAAATCAATTTCTGCACACTAATGAATGCTTTCATTGTAACTAACGTTGTAACTAAGAGATTTGTTGAATAAATCACGAGTTTTGGTGCGAGTCCAGAACTCAACCACTGATAAATTTGTGCTGTCTGATTGACAGCTCTAGTGATTGTAAAGGGAGCATACTTTGTATAATTGCTTTCTTTATATAATTTAATCACCATTTAAATAACAGATTATTTTCATCCTACTAAGAGAAACAACGTAAAGTTGACTGTTTAGTTTATTTACTGACACATAGACAAAGAACATCTGACTGTACATGAATCATTACATATCAGATCAGGCATTAGAATTAACACAGTTACTTACATGTTGTTGCATTACTGTCGAGTCCATATCGTAAAAGTCTGTTTGCAAATCCTGTGCTGAAAAGCGATTGATTTACCAAATAATCTACAGTGAAATCGCGGACACAAATAAATAAAGCTCAACTGAGACATTCACATTGTTGAAAATAAATAACAATATTCCTAGCATTAGGATCCTTTGAAAGGTAATGTTATTTTTAGCCCTGTATCGCTCTTCTCTCCTAATGTTGCAATTAAGAAGTAGGTGTTGATTTCTTCTGTGGAAGCGGCGTTTCACCTATCTATGTCAAAGACAGGCACATTCCAGGATCAAAGACGTTTTCAGTTCTGAAATTTACAGGATATTCTTATAGTACGATGACCTCTTATATATCGTTTTTTTTTTATTATTATTATTATTCTCAGTGGTGATTCTCATTAGATTCTCTATAACTTAAATTTGACACCAAACACAAAAATGAAACTCTATCTGATTTTGACTACACAAATCTAGTTTCTCAAAGAAAGTAAAAAATGATGTTTCTGTGAAAAAGTACAGTAAGTAACACAAACTTCAAATACACCCTCAGCACATTAAAAATGATCACTGCTGCTTTTAAAATGCTGCAGTTTTCAAGATTTGTTCCCCGTTTACTTCACATTTTCCCTGACACCTGCCATTTCTTCTGTTTTCACACTTCAAAAAATATAAGCACATCTTTCATTCAGCAGTCTTGGCTGATTATCGATTGATGACATGTCAACTAGTGACAGTTTCATCTTCAGACAACTCTCTAAATCAAATGCAATACGCCCGCAGCTTTCAAACTAAATATTATTGACAATGTTTTCAGACAATACCTGATGGCCTCACACAACTCTAAGTTGCCTTAGTAGTTAAGTACTGCACTAATAAAATTCCCTCCTCAGCTGAATTGAGTCAAACGCACTGTATTTATCATTCTCAAGTTTAAGAATCTCAAAACTCCCATTGTGAGTTTTTAACTGTATTATAGTGAAAATACAACAGCTCAAGGCCATGCAACTTTTGTTCAGTATTCTTCATTGTATAAAGAGAATGCATGAGCATACACACAATGTACACACTAACACACATACACACATTGATAAACTCCTACACTAGACACCCACACACACACTCTTCTCAGGAGACAAACAAACACACATCAGCATGATGCAGGAGTACTTGCAGATACACCAGAAAACACACATGCACACATCCGTTCAGGGAAAACAAGAGCAGCCAACTGCAAAAGGGCCTTGATACAACCTTGCGAGTTAATTCCAACTTGTGAAATGCTGTCCAATAATTTAATTCCTCTGGGCGCTGCACTAAAGGAGAAATTATTTCCTTTTGTCATCAAGTGCGTCTGAAAAATCAACAATCTACTGGGCTTCATAGTTGAGGCATACGAGCTGCAAAAGCTAGTGTGAGAAGTGTAATACAAAGTGAACAACGTGTGTCAAATGAGATCACACCATATATGATGCGTATAATGGCACGAGATGCCAGTATTAAGGAAAAATCAGCATTAGTCCTTTAAACAGAAATTAAGGCAGAAATGTTTTAATTATTTATTAGATCTGCGAGGAAGCTATAAAATGCTGTTTGTCAGATTAGCAAGAGAACGTCTTCGGAGAACGCTTACACAGCTCTGGAAAAGGAGTTTAACACATCCTTTAAAAAGGCTCTCTACAGTTTGTCAACTGAAATTTCATTTATGCTGCGTTTAAGCACACGCGCCGGCTTTAAATGTTATTGCCGTACAGAATCGCGACTGGTTAGCCGGGCAGATTAAATTGAATTTTCATCTCAAGCCGCTAGAAGTAGCTGTGCGAAGCATCTTGCAGGTTTGTCAGCGGACTAAAGCCGGTAAAGACGTGACTCAAATGTTTTTGCACAGAAGCTTCTGCTCTCCATCAATGTTCTCAGGACAGAAATTTAAACGAATGGGTTATCTAACCTCAGCCCAACTGATCTTTAATAATCAAAGATGTGCATGTTAACTCCTTAGATGTCAAAAATGGGCAATATTACCATTTTTATAGAAATATAGTGTGTGCAATTGCATTTTAAACCACTGCAATTAAACCAGACATAGCAGTTAGGTAGCTAGTTCATCAAACTGAACATTATGGAGAAGAAGAAAAAAAAAAAAAAACAAAAAAAAAAAACAACAACAACTGTTTTTCACTACTGTGCCTTTAAGAATATATGTAAATGACCACACTTATGATTGGCTAATTATAAATTAACTAATATTGTCAATGAGGGCAATATGTAAATGTGGACTGTAATATGCTAATGTGCTCATGGTTGCACATTCCTGTTTAGCAGCTTTTGCAAATAACCATTAAAAATTCTGGTCTTCATAATATGACCCATTTAATAATCACAGATGTGCACGTCAACACCTCGAATGTAAAGGTGCGATATTACCCCATCATACAGATCCCACAGAAGTGATAAAGATATTTAAAAAGTTTATGTGTGTGCGTGTGTGTACCTACTTATTTAAATATATTTTGGGGACACACAAAAGTGAGCTAATCCTGACAAAACCTCCTTTAGTGGACGTCCTCACTTGTAAAATCAGTATAAAAAGGTAATATAAAATAATGCATTATATTATTTTCTAAAGTAATATAAATTCAATAAAAAAGGTACTGAAAATATATATTTTTCAATTGTCCACATTTTTAATTAGGCCTATAGAAAGTTTGTAATATTTAAAGCTGTATACAAAAACATTAGAAGTGTATGGAATGTCTATATTTTGACAGATAAGTAAGTGTGTGTGTGTGTGTGTGTGTGTGTGTGTGTGTGTGTGTGTGTGTGTGTGTGTGTGTGTGTGTGTGTGTGTGACTGAGTGAGTGAGTGAGAGAGATAATAGAATAGAATAGAATAGAATAGAATAGAATAGAATAGAATAGAATAGAATAGAATAGAATAGAATAGAATAGAATAGAATAGAAGCTGAGCCTGAGGCGTATGTGCTGCTTTAAATTTAAAATCAGTTACACAAACTACTATTTAGTCTGGATAATTTCCTGAACTATGGCCTCTGCACTGCATTAGATAGCGGAAAATCCAACCTTACAGTCATTGCAAGAATACCTCAACACACACACACACACACACACACACACACACACACACACACACACACACACACACACACACACACACACACATGCACACATAAACGTCATTTATGAATATAAAGCATCTGTAAACTGAATTTCAAAAATTGCAAATGACATTTAAAACAGTGGCTGCTGAATTAAATTTTCTAGAGATGGCACAAGCTATAGCTCTCGGCCTTACAGAAGGATTGACGTGTCTGTCTCCACAGATACCAGAGCTATGCAACACACCGGCTGAGCGAGAGAACGTCTGAGCTCAAACCGCTCTCACACCGCAAGGCTTTTATGTCTTGTACATGCGTGAGATAGCTGACATTCATCTGATACCTGCTGAATACTGAAGTTTCTTATTACTGGTGTAAAAGTGAGGTTTGTTCTAGTTATCGTTCAGCTGTTTCCATCTGCTGTTGGATCGTTCACACATACTCTTTCATTCTCTCCTTCTCTCTTTCTTTCACAGCACACTACAAACAATTATTAGTATTCTTGTCTTGCTGTTTAGTAAAAACGTTGAAACATTCTTAAAGGTGTCAAATTGAAAATTGAATTTACCTCGGCATAGTTGAATAACAAGAGTTCAGTACATGGAAATGACATACAGTGAGTCTCAAACACCATTGTTTCCTCCTTATATAAATCTCGTTTGTTTCTCAACATAACACCGACTGTTACGTAACAGTCGGGATCATTCATATGTACGCCCCCAATATTTGCATATGCCAGCCCATGTTCCCAACATTATGAAAGGCATTACGTCTGGAGCAGCACGGCTGAATCATCAGACTAAGTAAGCAAGCACGGACAATAGCGTAAAATGGCAGATGGAGCGATAATAACTGACATGATCCATGATTACACAATATTTTTAGTGTATTTGTAAATTGTATTTCTAAATGTTTCGTTAGCATGTTGCTAATGTACTGTTAAATGTGGTTAAGGTTACCATTTTTTCTTACTGTATTCACAGAGACAAGACTGTCGTTATTTTAATTTTTTAAACACTTGCAGTGTGTATAATTCATAAACACATCTTCATTCTTTATAAATCTCTCCAACAGTGTGTAATGTTAGCTTTAGCCACGGAGCACTATCAAACTCATTCAGAATCAAATGTAAACATCCAAATAAACACTGTACTTACGCGATTAGACATGTTGCATGACGAACACTTTGTAAAGATCCATTTTGAGGGTTATATTAGCTGTGTAAACGTTGTTTGTGCAGTGATAGAGTCGAGAGCTCGGGAGGGGGAGGAGAGCGCGAGCAATTAAAGGGGCAGCAACCTCAATCGGCGCATTTCTAATTATGCCCCAAAATAGGCAGTTAAAAAAATGTATTAAAAAAAAATCTATGGGGTATCTTGAGCTGAAACTTCACAGACACATTCAGGGTACACCTTAGACTTATATTACATCTTGTAAAAAAACGTTCGATGGCACCTTTAAAACACCTTGGAATCATTTACTTGAGCAGAAAATTCAAATTATATATTATTTTCAGTTTTTTTTTTTTTTTTGGCCATGTACTTTATTAAATTGGGTTACATTTATGCATTAATAATATAATATAATATAATATAATATAATATAATATAATATAATATAATATAATATAATATAATATAATATAATATAATATAATATAATATAATATAATATAATATAATATAATAAACATTCAAAAGTTTGGGGAAAGTAAGGTAGTGTTTTTTTGAATAAAAAAAAAAAAAAAAAAAAGTCTTATGCCTATACTGAGGCTGCATTAATTGCAATATGCAATAACTGTCAGTTTTCTGATCAATTGAATGCATCCTAGCTGAATAAAAGCAATAATTTCTTTCATAAATAAATAAATAAATAATAATAAAAATAACCAGAAAACAACACAAAATACAGTATTATAGCAATTCAATTTCATACATGAAAACAAACAGAACCATGGCACGATAACCATCTGATACCAGGACTGCGACCACAAAACACTTTGAAATGATACTGTATATGGTATATATTGTATCAAAGTATCATAGAATTATCATGTGATACATCCCTATACTCTGGTTCTGCTTTCTTTCTTTAATTTTAAGCATAATAGTTAATTTTAATAGTATTTAATACTGTGTTTATTACAGCACAGTGATGGTATTCTCTCTCTTTTTCTCGTGCTTATTCCTGCTCTTCTCAGCTGTGAGTCGTGGGCTCAGTTTGATTACTTCTCACCTCTTGCTCTCCCCTCTGTCTCCACCTGTCATCCCTCCATCTGTCCCCATCCCTCTGTTCTCACCGCACCCCTCCGCACCTCCAGTTAATGGACTTTTCCAGGTGCAGCTCACCCCCACGATGGCTGTGGACCGACCCATCTCCGCCACTAGACTTCACGATTATTTTTACTCTGTTCTTCAAGTGCCATGATGGATTACCCTTATAAAGTGATACCTGCACAATTTTAGCTGTACATCTATCTTTCTAAAGCCACATCCCAAATCCATGTGCCTCTTTGTCATCAAAGTGTCTCACATTTCCCATTATTTCCTGGCATGAAATATTGTCTTCACAATCAGCCTGACTACACTGCAACAAAATACACATTAAGCAGGACACAGGACTAATAAGACATTACAGCAGTGAGAGATGTGAGCCCAGGAACATATGATGAGAAAATCCACTGTCTACACACCAAAGCCTCCTAATGCTGAACATATATACACACACAGGCATGCAGGAGCTGGACGTGCTCCAAACACACAAGAGGATGCAATTACCAGGGTGGCAAGAGCTGTGAGCCGTGGTAGAAAAGTGAACCGCAAACCATATGGTAGAACACACATATACACACTTCCAAACTGACATGGATATAAATACAGCAGCACAATTTGTAAACTTCAGTTGTATTTCAAAATGTCACTGTATTAAATAGCAACATATCAAACCAAAGAACAGCTTGATACATTTAGTTAAATATTATTCAAAAAGATAATTTATTTCTGGTTAAAAATGAAAAAAGAAGATTTTGCTCCCGAATGTGCTGGCAAAATCAGTAAATGATGAAATGTTGAAAACAGTTGTGATACTTAATGTTTCTTGAGCAGCAAATCAGTATATTAGAATGATTTCTGAAGGATCATGTGACACTGGAGACTGAAGTAATGATGCTAAAAATTCAGCTTTGGCATATATATATATATATATATATATATATATATATATATATATATATATATATATATATATATATACCATAGAATATATACCATATATATATATATATAGAGAGAGAGAGAGAGAGAGAGACACTAACACTAACACTAACCAGTCTCAGACCAGCACTGCTTCTCCAAACATCAAAATAAACCAAATCTTCAAACAATCTAAAAATACATATCTGGAACATTGGGATGAGAAAACTAAAACACAAAGTAAATTACAATTCTATCGAACACTGAAATCAAATTATGAATTAGAAGAATATCTCCAAAGTGTCAAAGACACAAAGCAGAGACGGATCCTGACCAAGTACAGGCTCAGTGAGCACAGTCTAGCCATCGAGACCGGCAGACACAGAAAGAGCTGGCTACCCAGAGAGCAAAGGGTGTGTGTTCACTGCAGGACAGGAGAGATCGAGACAGAGATGCACTTCCTCCTTCACTGCCAAAAATACATATCAATTAGAGATCTCTACTTCACCAAATTCAGTAACGTAATAAAGAACTTTACAGCCATGACTGAAGTAGAACAAATAAAGTTAATATTAGGAGAGGGACCGACAGCAGCACTGGCTGCGAGATACGTGTGGATGTGCCACAGCCTGAGAGACAGCAGGTGAATGTGTGTAATGTGTGTGTCTGACCTCAGTGTGATTCCCTACCGTCCACCACAGTGACCCTCCGTACATGTGTGTGTATATTTGTTTAACCACTGTGGTAACAAATGTTCAGACATGTTCTATTGTGTTACACTGTTAATTTAAGTTTAAGTTATGTTGTAATATTTGATAGCATTATAATATTTTATATTTTCTTCTATTATACAGATGTTTTTATTATTGTTATATGTATGCTTTGGCAATATTGTATTATTTACAGTCATGCCAATAAAGCAATTTTGAATTTGAATTTGAATTTGAGAGAGAGAGAGAGAGAGAGAGAGAGAGAGAGAGAGAGAGAGGATATTCAGAACCCATTTACATGACAGACAGAAAATGAATCAAGGCATTTTCCAACTGATGTCTAGAAACAAAAACATTGGTTTAATTTGATTATTGCAATCGGGTAAACTTGTTTATAAGACCAATAGCTAATCAGAAACAATCATATACTGAGATACTAATTCTTATTATTTGTAGTAGTATAGTAGTAGTATTTTGTAGCTACATGATGTGAGATCTATACGTACATGTACATCTCTCTGTTTGAGCAGTGTGTCTGTGTGGATTAAGCCTCATCACACACCTGAGAAGCTGAGATCAGCTTACTGGGGTTAAGGTGAGCCTCTTCTGAAGAGACAGCTAAACCGGCCCACACACACACTCTCTCTCTCTCTCTCTCTCTCTCTCTCCCCCTCTCTCTCTCTCTCTCAGTGATTTCAACACAGAGTGCTAATGCTACGATAACCACTAAGTTGCTGCCATGAGTGAGAAACCACCGCAGAAGAAGAAAGAGAAAAAAAATGAGGAGTTCGGTGAGTCAGACAAAGCCCAGGGGACGACAGCTTTAACATCATTGTATTTAAAGGCACAGCGCTGGCTGTCGGTACTTTTTTTTTTTTTTTGGCAGTAGCACAACTGGCTTCTACTCAGTCCCCCGTCTATTTATTGGGGTTGATAATATTTTGGAAATACGCTGAAGTGTCAGTGGTGAAACAGAGACAGGTGAGTTCACAAACAGCTGAATGATCTGGTTAAAATCACCCTGGAAGTGTGAAAAAGAGATTTTTACAGGAAGGAAAGAGGTTTTCTCTGAGGCAGGTGTGTAGCATGTTGTGATGTTCTCACCATCTACAGTACAGAGTACAAGAACGTTTTTTTCCCCTCTAGCAATGGTTTTCATCAAAACTGAACAATTCCACTTCTAAACGCTCTTCTATTGCACTCGGTTCGCCAATAAAACCCTATTGCTGGTGTTCAACACCTTGAACACACCGCTTATAACTCAAAATATGGGCTCCAATTACAGCTAAAATTTTTATATAAAGTTGTTTACCCAAAGATATTCATTCTATCGTATAGTCACCCTCATGCCAATACAAATGGATTTGATTCTTAATTTGAATTTTTGGGCAAACAACTGAATTCCAGTTGCATAAATAACCCCCTTTTTTTTCTTCTACTTTTTTTGTGTTTTCAAGAACTTAGGAGATAATCATGCTTATCTGAAGAACCTGTAATGCAACATCAAATTATTTTATGATCTCCAAAGAAAAACACAGAGAACTCAGAACCCAGTACCTTTCAATATCTGGATTATAATTCGTCCCATTTTTTTTTTTTTTTTTTTTTTTTTTAAGACAAATGCTGTGAATTTGTTTTTGCATTGTGAAATCATTTAAGATTTTGTCACCAAATGATTAATGTAACACAATAGATTGGAATCTTTGAGAAATTATTATTTTTAATATAATATAATTTATATTTAATTAACTAGTATTCATTTATAACTACTACTGTGACTAATGCTTACAACTGAAATAAACTTTTTTGTTTCTTTGTTTTGAATTAAAAGGTAATGTGTTTATGCAAAATATGTTTTTCTTTTGATTTTGAAGATAATTATGACCCAGACATTTCTTGACAGTTTTCAAATAAATGTTTTTTTCTGATTAAATTAAAAAGCCAATTCCATGGTCTGTTCAAGCTGTACTGTCTACATATTTTCACACAATGCTTATACATATTTCATTTTATTATTTTTGTCTTGAATAATTAAAAAAAAAAAGTCTTTTCACACTATATCTCTCTGTGTTTATTGTGAATTTTCCCTGGCAGCAACTCACAAACTACAATTTATCATCAAGAGCAAACTTTGTGAATAAACTCAATTCTGAAAAAAATCTAAATAAATAAATAAATAAAGCTTTTGGGTAAAGAAAAGAATACAGCAGTCTGAATTTGTTTTCTGTGAGGAAGAGCAGAAGCGCTGTAGAGAGCGTCCAAAGATACTGGTAGAGGTAGAGAGATACAAAAACCCTCCCTCCACTGTCTCTGTCGGCATCCTTCTTTCTCTCCGCTCAATGGAGTGTGTATTTTCCACCCCCATTCCTCTGTATCTCATTTTCAAAATTCTCTATCTGCGACAGCATTTGCACACTTCAAAGCAGTTCGGTGCAAGAGCAACAACCTTAACAAGATTCCAGCGACACACGTTTCCCAGTCACAGTCAAACCGTTTCCCTGTGATTACTTTTCTGATACTTATAGTGATTAATTTCCTGTGGTGATTTTCTGATAGCGTGCTTCTACAACTTCTTTTATGTCCCAGGGCTGAATTTCATTAAACCGGTTTCAACTTTGTTATATGAAGGTCAACTAAAAACGGTGCAATTTAAATAATATAATATTAGTATCGCTTGTGAACAGAATCTTTTTATTGTTTGTAAATTCCAATCATGATTTTGGTTACACTTTATTTCGATGGTCCACTTTAGACATTCTACTAACTATAAGTAACTTCACAACTACATGTCAACTAAATCTACTCACCCGAACACAATCGTAACCAAACGTTCTTCTAACAATCTACTACAGTCTACTAATACTTTAATGAGAATTAGTTTAGATGTAGTAGCAAAGTTACTTATAGTTAGTAGAATGTATAAAGTAGACCATCGAAATAAAGTGTAACCAAAATTATGATTGGAAATTACAACCAATAAAAAGATAATGTTCACAAGTAATACTAATACAAGTTTTTAGTTGACCTTAATATAACAAAGAAAAAAAAAAAAGAAAAAAAAAATGAAATCAATTTAATGAAATTTAGCCCTGCACATAAAAGAAGTTGTCTAAAGTGGACCATTGAAATAAAGTGTTAACAAAATATTTTGTATAGTTTTGGATAATATGATTGTGCTGTTGTGACTCTTTGCTAAGTCGAAAACAATGCCCTATATTTAAAAGTGCAAACTTGCGCATTACCTTAAACACGTCTAAATCGGTTTAAAATTAAGAGCCGGTTAATGTGCGGATCTAATTAACTTCAACCTTGACCTTGTTACATTGAGAAATCATTATACCTACTAATGCATCAAAATTAATTTCCTAATTTAAATCATGGACTATTTGTCTTTCTAATTTCAAAGGGACTGGAGCTATTACACTTGAAATGAGACAACACTGAGTTTCTTTTTTTTTTTTAGCACTGATTGAAGAGAACAGGGTTCCACAGACAGTTTTAATCAGCTTAATTTCATACTCACCGATTGGAGAGGTCTACCTGAGCCCTGCGTTCAGATTATTTGTAATCAAGAGGCTTTGATGGTTGAGAGCTGTTGTTATTATAATTTCATTCCAAAATAATGGGCGAGCTCCTAATCACATCCATAAACTCAAATAAACGCTGATTGTATTTGAGTGGTTTGGGACGCTAATGCAAAGGATGAGGGTTCAGTCTGAGGGAAGCTTTACCCAGGTACTGGATGATCATATCCTATAGAACATTCAGATTTATTACAATTTATGCGTATCTTGCCATTTTCACCCAGAATTTTTCTATGCAACATCTCAAAATGCACATAAAGGTAGGAGGATGGAAACGTAGCTCATGGCAGATCGTTGTGCATTTCACCAAATTGTATTGTTTGTGAATTAATATATAGGCTGCTTGATACTGTTGATAATTTGACCTACAGTCGGGCAGAATAATTGTACAATATTCAATATATTGTTTATATGAGAAAATGATAATATAATATAATATAATATAATATAATATAATATAATATAATATAATATAATATAATATAATATATAATATAATATAATATAATATAATATAATATAATATAATATAATATACAATTTCAAAATGTCATTTGGGCAAACAATTTAAACATTTCCTGATATTCACAAGTTGTAGGTAATTGAGGGAGACCTGAAAAAAGCATCACTTTTGATAAAGCATCTGCAAGATGACTACTTACTAATTCAAAGAGATATCCTTCAAATTAGTCATTTTAGATCAGTATCAATTTGGATAAAATACAACAGACTGGCGCTATGAGCTTATTTTAAGCACATTGTCTAATACTCTTTCATCCTACTGCATAAATAATAAATCCTTGAATAACAGCGGAAATATCACTTAAATTTCCAGTGGTGCGTTCAAGTCGCTCACTCAAAGCACAATGAATGTGCTAACAGTTTCATTTTAATATCATATTCAGACAGGGCACTTGGCTGTGCTCGGTAAGTTCGACTCGGTTAGCCACAGTGAGAGCGGATTAGTGCTCTTTCCAGAGAAACCTGGGCTAACATCTGCCACTCTGCCCCCCTGCCAGCTTCTTCCTTATCATACCTCTCAACACTGCACCATGTGCTTACCAACAGGGGGGATGAAATCTACAGGCCTGTTTCATGCTGCATAGCAATGAGCAGGGTTTAGACTATATTTAAAACGGCTCACTGAAATAAAGTAAACGGCAGCTGCTCTTACGCAAAGGCCTCACTAAAAAAAGGCTTTTACGACAGAGTTTATGTGCTGCTTCTTCATTTAATGTGGAAGCAACAAGCAGACAATAAGAGTCGAGAGATGAGTTAGAGCATTTAGTAGATGCTCCTCCTGACCAGAGTTAGATATAAATTCATGGCGCTCATCATTGTGATCAGCCAGTATAAACCAATGAGGCGTCTATTCTGTGCTGCAATAAAGAGCGCCTTAATGTATGTGGTTAAATGGTAACATGTTGTCATATATCTGTAATATTATCAGTATACGCTATCAGTGTATGCTATTATGTCCTGCAGTAAAAGGCTTCAAAACACCCAAAAACACACACTTCATTCAGAACAAACAGCAGAGATGGGGATCCATGCAATTTTATATAACACTACAAATGTTTAAGATGTATATATGTCTCTTTAACAAATTTGTTCCCCTGTGCATATTCACAACTTCTTGTTTTCAATCATTTTAGTGACACTACACAACTAAGATTAGATTTGTCAGTTACAAGGCATCCACAGACCCCTGGTTGAGAAACACTGTAAACTATACATCTGTACACCAGGGCCGTAACCACTATAGACATTTAGGGGGACATGGCCCCCACAATATTTAGAAATGGCCAAATTTCCCCATTCCAATGCGACACTTTCGTTTTAGTAGTGAGCAGTGAGTACATGGCGAGTAAGTAGCTAAACATTTAATATTTGACGACTGTTTTATGATTGAAATATTCAGCAACTGACAATAATATCCAGTGATGTTTCTAATGTTTCTTGTTCTTCCACACACACACACATACACACATTGTGACTTCTCAGCTCATCTCATTGCTCTCTGGAGACCAAAATCTATTAAAGGCCTTTATGTCCCAGGGCCCTCAAACGCTAAAGAACCTGAGAGAAAACACGGCTGCCATATTAACCAACATTACACCAGGCGTGCATTCAAAATCAGGTTAACCATCTGTACAAGGCTCCGAACCACATCACACATGCGTCCGGGTCATGCACCATATGTTCTCTATACAGTATTTATGAAACACAGCAGTTGGTTAGAGGTTCAATAATCATGTGGATGTGCAAGTCACCCGAGTGTCAAAGGGAAGATCCCACAGCAACATCATGGTCACTATATGCGCAATTAATGTTTCAACAGTATCCACCTTATTCTTCAACGCAAAAGTAATGTTTTCTGTGAATGTGTGAGACTTCTGATTTATTAGCCGTTATAAGGAAATAACGAGAAGAATATCAAAGTTCAGTAAACTGTAAAACTGTTTGCGCTACAATCTAGTGTGTTTATAATTAAGACAATACATTAAAATAGTTTAAAAACAGTGGCTTCTTAATCAAATTAATCAGCACAGCTTTCTTGATCAATCCAGTTTCGCCACAAAAGCCATGTTGGTGAACCAACTTCGAGTTTTGATGGTTAAATGCATGGTTAATCAACCAATTGACTGCCAAAACAGAACAAACCAGTGAAAATCCTGCTAAAAAAATTCACCTTAGAAACCAGTGGTCTTGGCTGGTCACTGAGTCGTATTCTACTGGTCTGGCTGGTCTCGTATGATTTTTTTTTTTTAGAGACGTTTCAGTTTAAGTCAGTTGATCAGAATGGGAGACCAGCTGGAAAACCAGCTATATCAATTTAACCCCTTTACATAAAAAAAAAAAAAAAAAAAAAAAAAAAAAAAAATCGCAGACATTGTTGTTCAACATTCACAGTACATTAAAACATCACACTCTGAGTATCACAAACTGAGTATTGTTAGAAAGATTTAAGACTCCAACTTCGATATCTGACTAATGTTTATGATAAAATTAGGTACTGTAGCAGTGACATTAATTTCTTAATTTATATCAAAATAAACAATCTTTAATTTTTTATAGAATAAAAACACATATTTATTCATTCACATCTTCTCCGGTTTATTTGTGTTCACATACATGCACTAGACTGCGTTCGTTAGGGCTTAGTCCAAACGTGGGCATATTTGGAGAAATATTGATTTATTCTCACATGTTTGCAAAATATTTCATCATACAGAATATAATTTCTATTCATTTCCCACTGAATTATGCAACCTGAAGAGCTGAAAGAGCGTACATGGCGTGCTCTCTCTCTCATCTTCCTGATTATGTCAGTTATGACTCATCGAGCGCATTCGCCCTACAGCTGTCAATCATAATACGTGACCATAATTCCTGCCAAATGGCAAATGGGTGTTTACAGGGCAATAAACAATTTTATTAGCATCTTATAAGCCTTCTCAAAAAATTCACCTAATATGGTATTACAAAATGCTTAAACCAGGTAAAACCATCAGGCTGGTATTTTTTTTTTTTTTTTACCAGCAGGTAACCATTAAATAAATTTGTACTGGTCTTAAAGTAGTCTTTGTGTCAAGATATGAAGCTTTTAAGTAAATTATCAGTGGCACCATGTTGTTCATGCTAATGTGTTAGGAGCAGGCCGTAGACTAAAGAATATTTTTATCTTTCCCATGATATGCAACAGAAATTCAAGTTTTCCCTATGCCATTTATTTAGCAGCCCAAAGTCATCCATTCAATGACAGTAATCAGCCATTAAGAGTGAATCTCAAGTGTGCAGTTCATATTACTAAATGGATCTGAATACCACTGGCAGGACATCCCTCTACTAATTCAATAAACAATGGGCTATTGTTGAGACGGACTGTCAACATAATGCCTTCAAATGGGGCTTTTGTGCTGCTTGTGACTGGTGGCAGATGGGCAGAATATGATGGCAGAACCTGTCCTGTCGAGTGGGCAGTAGTGGCAGGCACTGAGCCTGAGGGGCCAATCAAACGGCAGGAAGGGGCCAACATCCTACAGGAGCCCTTGGACATGAGGGCCAAGTGCTTCATTCTGTTCCTGGAAGGACAATTTAATGTTTCAGGGTCATTTTTCATTTATTATCCCTGTCCGCTACTGCCAGATGTGCATAGGGAAGTTCAAAACATATCCGGATATTTAATCGTTAGACACCTTTAAGCCTGAACACTTTAAGACCAAGTAGAGACCTTTGCCAACTGGTAGTGTCAGAATACTATGCAGGAAGATGTTCCCTTTAAGAAAGAAATTAATTTACTACTACATTGTAAAAAAGAATTGTTGGTTTAACAAAAAAAAAAAAAAAAAAAAAAGTAAGTTAACTGGTTGCCTCAAAATTATGAGTTCATTGAAAAAAAATAAAAAATAAAAAATAAAATGAGGTAATACAATGAATGCAATTGATTTAATCAGCAGAAACTCATAATATTATGTTATCTGAGCCGAATTAATGATCTAAGTTGATTTGATAAAGGAAAAAAAAATGTTGTGGTAACAAATTATGAAATTTTTTTTTTTTACAGTGTACCTTTGTAACATGAAACAGACGAGTTTTGCATATACAAGATGATGACAGATTAGTTAAAGAGCTATAAACAAAATTTTGCAGAATATATGAAACCCATCTGATAAATTCTTTATATTTTTGTGTAAAATGCAATGGAAAATACAAAATTAAATATTCTATTAGAATGTAAGCATTGGAAATGTTTAATAATGACAGACAAGTCAAATAATATACCAAACAGAGGTACCAAAAAAAAAAAAAAAAGAATCTATTCATGTATAGCACTCAGTAGAAAACAAATCCTTCTTTATTTCAGCAGGGATGCATTAAAGTAAAGACCATTACTATGTTACAAAATATTCTGTTAATTAAATTCTGATCTTTCTAACTTTCTATTCATCAAAAATCATGAAAAATTCTCCACAAAAATGTTTAGCAGCACAACTGTTTTCAACATTGAAAATGATAAGAAAAGTTTCTTGACCAGCAAATCAGTATACTGGAATGATTCCTGAAGGATCATGTGACAATGAATGATTTCAAATATGTTAACAATTATTTTAAATTGTAATAATATTTCACAAAATGAGGGTTTTTACTCTATTTTTGATCAAATAAATAAATAAATGCAGCCTTTTGAATGGTTTGTGCGATCATGAACTGAAGACTGAAGAACAGTTTGTATGAGTTAAGAGTCAACAGAACGTTTTTACAGTCAACTGACGCACTGCGCATCCAGATGAATGTTACATGTTGGTATGTGTGTGCGTGTCAATCCAATGAGCCATACCACGCTCCGAAGCATGGCGAGGGAATTACCCATCTTCTCAAACTCATCAATGATGGATGGTAAAAGTGCTTCCGTTTTCATGCTAGAAAACATAACAATCTCTCCTCTCCACATTTAGCATCAACACCCTTGGCCCCCCGTGCGCTCGGTCAGACATCCCGCCATCAAAAAGAACCACCGGCTCGGTATGAACACACACACTCACGGGTAAAAACCGACCAGTTCATGGCCCAAAGTCATCACATCCTGACAGCCTATGCCTTTCACCTGCACGCTTCCTGCTCCGGCATCAATAAACATCTTCCCTTGTTACTCTTTGACACTCCCACTAAATGCTTTGAATCAAGTGTTAAAAGGGTTGAAAATAGCTCGCCGACACTTGATTCACTGCAGAGATGGAAGACTTAAATATAAATGAATGCACAGTCTTTCAAAGCCGCAGCAGATGCCTAACACCTTGCTTTGGTGGGTATTAGAGAAAAACGCACTCTGAACCGCGACTTTCACATACAGCGTAGAGGCTGTTACTCTGTTCGAGAAATGACACTGCAACAGCATGATTCCCCATAAGAGCTTAAATCATCTTGCACTCTCCCGCACACGCCCACACAGGCACACAATCACACTTCTGCCTTTGTTTGTTTTCTTTGCAAGCTCGTATGAAATGTTGACAAGGCAGAAGCGCTTGTACGCCTTTCGTTTTTACAAACAGTATCAAGGCCGAGACGCTTCACATCTGGACCGCCGATCAGATGTGGTTAGCACATGTGGGACCAAACAAACATGTGTTAGTATAGTTTGTGAAATGAGTACGTCCAAAAGTCTGTTTGATTTGTAGGTGTGGGCGGATGCGGTTTTCCAGTTTCTCCCATGCACCTTACTCTGTTTAACGGCAATAAAATGTGTCTCCATTACTGTCTAAAATTAATAAATCAGTAAATTGACAGTGAAACTACTTGCTTTGAGCAGTGGCGACTCCACCAGCTCTTTATTTCACGCTTACCTCTCATTTACAGTGAATTGTGACCTTGCGAGTAACTTTTTCAGAGCGGTTCCCTTTGCTTTACTTCACCGCCTCCACTCACTTCAGCTGCTATCTGTCTGAATCATGAACACGCTCATGAAATCTTTACCTGCTAGAAGCCAAAATGTGGGAGGGATGATAATAGCATCATACAGATCAGATCAAGTTCATAAACTCGTCAAATAAAATGCGCTCCCACACCTGGTAAACATCCACTATCATACAGCACAGTGCTAGTTTACTACAGTACGTTTCTTAAAGATTTATTTATTTATTTTTGGAGGGGGATGCACACCTTTCTTATCTAATTAGCATAATTTACCATATTTTACTAACAGATAGGTAAAAGTTTTAATAATCTTAATGATTTATATTTTAATATGAAATATACGCTATTTCTAGTTATAGTTGATTGTGTGTATATATCACACACATTAATCACAACACACTGGTTCAGCCAACCAATCAGCGCACATTGCGCTTTTCCGAAGGAGGGACTTCAAAGAGACAAGGACTAAAAGTGTTAGCCAACTGACATCGCAAGTTCCGTCGTTAATAACATAGTTCAACAATTTGGCGTTTCCTGACACCATCGTTCAAATGAACATTCACAAACTTTTGTGGTTGGAACGACAACCTTCGAGCTGTGGTTAGAATCATAGTTTCTTGTTTTTATGGCATGTGGACTTAAGAAATCGGTGTCTTGAGCAAAACAATCAAGCTGACATTAAGTAGTAAGTACAATGTATATCTTTTATTTCCAATCTATATGTCATTTACATATTGTCAAGAGATTTTAAGCATCGTTTTTGAAGGGTGCGCATGCGCGTACCTGCTCTGGTACGTAAGAACGAGCCTATGGCTGAAACGTGACATTATTCACCAACATGGCTGAACAACAGGTTTGCGACAATACTAGTCGTGACTAGCTAGTTGATTTGTTCAATGATACATCGTACTATGTAGCGTAGGTGCGAGTTTTGTCGTTGTACGTGAAACGCACCCCAGAGTGTGGGAGGAGATGTGCTGCAATACTGTAAAATATATGAAAAATAAAGTGTTTTTTAAACATTCAAGCATGAAAACCTATTCAAGTAGACCCCCCAAAAATAAAATCAAGTCTTTGAAAAAGGGCATAATAGTTCCCCTTTTAAATCTTAACTACATAAATGTGATTTACTAAAGCAGCTTTTTAAGCCTAATTTTCTGAAAGCATCATTAACAAATCAAACTGAAATAATCATCAAGGCGAACGCAGTTGATTGAATCTGATTTGCTTCATGTAATCAGACCCTGTTGACACAACGTGAACAGAAGCTCTGGCTGGAGTTCCTGATAGTTTGTGCGGCAGTGGCACTTCCACACTGTAGGTGGGATCGCAATGAAATCTTTTTAATTACACAATTAATTATGAATTTGGTAATTACATTAATTACTTAATTGCATAAAAGGGACCTTCCCCTTGCCGTGGTACGGCATAAAATTAAACTTAAGATCTTGGATGCTTCCAGCAATCCTGAAGAAAAAAAAAAAAAAAAAAAAAGGAAATGCATGACAAAAAATAAATTTGTTGGTAAATACATGCATATATATACACACCAACAAATATAACTACAGCAAGGCAGGTGGTCCATCTGACAACAACAAACTGTGAATACTTTGAAAACTACATTATGAAGGCTACAGAAGTGATATTTAAACAATTCTATGAATATTTGTTACACAATATCGATAATATTCAGTTAATGTCCAGCTGTGCATTGCCATCCCACCCCAACCTGATTACTTACTAAATACATAACTTGATTTGAATTAAAATCACTGTATTATGTGAGAAGAAAAAGACTGATATGTGAGCTTTTCTTTTAACATTATTATATCAAAAACATTTGACCCTGAAGGCGCATGTTGGAGTCTCAGACGGGCCGAGTGTTATTCAACATGAATAATACTTTACTATACTACAATACTCTACCACACCCACCATTCTCTTTTTGCCACATTAAACAGAAATTCATCTGTCAAACAGTCATAATCTCTCTCCTTCCTGCGATCACTCATTCATCTCATTCCTGGCCCGCTGTCAGCGCTACCAGTCATGCACAGCAAACATGGCATCCTGCCAATGCGGGGTAATTAATTTCAGTAGATTCACAAAGGCAAATGATTGACAGAGTCGTATTTGCCTTGAATCCTCATTACCCCACGAATGTGCCTTCTTTCCTGGCCACCTCCCTTCTTCCCGTCCTCCTTGATATTCATGGGTTCTTCATCTCTTCCGCACTCCTCTTTGAGTACAGTGTTGCCTGTCGCTGTGTGAATATTCACAGAGGCAGTGTGAACACACTTAGCTTCCATGACTCAGTGCTTCGATTCCTATTGAATTATTTAGGTATGGTTATTGATTCCGTTTAGGGAAAGATGGAGACCCAGTATAACAGCTGCTCTTAACACTACATTGTACTAGTATTGTCTATTGTATAAACATATCAATGTGTCCATAAATTCAAACATCTGAAGTATTAATATGTGCCACCAATCGGTTAAAGAATAACATTAATGCTACTTAATTGATTACATTAATCAGAACCATATAAACAACAGAAACCCCCCAAAATAAAGATAATTTAAGACATTATTGTAGTAACAAAAAAATGTAATGTAGACATAATAATAATAATAATAATAATAATTATTATTATTATTATTATTATTATTATTATTGTTGTTATTATTATTTGTATTATTAAACTGCATACACCTAACAATATAAGCAATGTTCAGTTTTGTGCATAAATAAAAATGTATTTTGCCATCTAAACTAGTTATTTTAAAATGTATTATTATTATTATTATTAATGCATAAGCTGGAAAATATATGCAAAATTCAGTTTTGTACATGCATAAAAAACAGAATTTAGATTTACCAGCCTAGCATATGCAATAATTATAATAAAATAAAATAATAAAATATAATAAAATATAAATAATAAAAAAATGTATTTTGCCATCTTAACTAGTTATTTTAAAATGTATTGATAATAATAATAATAATAATAATAATAATAATAATAGAAAATTGGAAAACATGCAAAATTCAGTTTTGTACATGCATAAAAAAAACAAAAGTTTGATTGATCTGCCTATATGCAATAGTTTAAAATAAAAAAAGGTATTTATTTTGCCATCTAAACTAGTTATTTTAAATATATTAATAATAATAATAATAACTGCATAATTGGAAAATATGCAAAATTCAGTTTTGTACATGCATAAAAAAACAAAAGTTTGATTGATCTGCCTAGCATATGCAATTGTTTAAAATAAAATTAAAAAAAAGTATTTATTTTGCCATCTAAACTAGTTATTTTAAATATATTATTATTATTATTATTATTATTATTAACTGCATAATTGGAAAATATGCTAAATTCAGTTTTGTACATGCTTAAAAAAACATATGTTTGATTGATCTGCCTAGCAATAGTTTAAATAAAATAAAATAAAATAATTTTGCCATTTAAACTATCCACATATTTAGTTAGCTGTTTTGCTAATGTCTGTCACATGAGAACATATTCACCCACATTATTCCATCCATCTGTGACTGATCAGATTTTTGTTTTTTTTGTTCTGCTTTTATCTGTCGCTGTATAATTTAACTATCCTTTGTGTTTTATCACCCCGTTTCAAGCCACCGAAGCTTGTTTTTATATGGCCTGCTGCTGTGACGTCTGAGGATGGCGACTGAGGATGGTTGCAAAACACAGCACATCTTTCCGTTAGACTCCACCATTAAGTTCACTGCGAACGGAAGCTGTGCTCTTGAATAATATGAGTGGATTTTCGCTCTCATGGGCTCTTGTAGCACACAAACCATACATGTTTTATTTAAAGGCACTTTATAAAAACCAAACTCTGAAGAACAGGAGCAAAACTAAAAGCAAGAATGAAGTGGTACAACTCACAATCCATTTATCCAGAAAAGTTTGCTTTGGATGTGTTTTTAACCAGTTTCAATGCAACAAATAGCATAATGCATGCCAAAAATCAAGGACAAATCAATTATTTGTGGTTTAACATTTAAAGATACTGTAAGGTTTAATTAATGGGTTTTTCAAGGTTTTTTGCTACATGTGCTTCACTAAAGATACCGATCGTTTACCCAGGAACCCCCTCAAAGAGAATACCGCTTCAGGCGATTTAATCTTTAATGATCTGAACTGAACTACTGTATAAACCTAAGGCATTGAATCATGCATCAATAAATAAACAGCTATGGGTTGTTGTATGTGTGTCTGGTGTATTTAAATAGTCACCACCAACTCAACCACCAATTATAACCCAGAGTTATTAGATTACAAATTAAACTGTACATTTGCAGTGCAGCAACCTGAGAATGAATTTGGGTAATTATTCCAGGGGACATTGAATTTGCAAAGCATTTAAAACGTTTTTGCAAATGCCCGTTAGATTAGAATTAGCCTTTCGAGCTTTTAAATTACACACATAAAGTCATGTAAAAAAAAAAAAATCTTGTGCACGCTTGCGTCTTGATAAACACGTTATTTTTGAATGTCAGAATGAAGTAGTGGCGCATGAAACACTGACCTACAATTAGTACCCGCTAGCTTAATACCTTTTGATTGAAAGCATAGAAATAATTAGTCAATCTGCATAATTGCTAATTAGATACTAATGCATATGTACTTGCAATTAACAACAGCTGCACAGAATAAAGGTAGAATAAATTCGCCTCTGAATGCCAAAGAAGGTATAAGCCACATACTTGGCTCACAAACACAACTGCTGCGGCTTGTACATTAGCTAGCAGTCGCCTTTCTTACAAATTTCTTTAAGTTTTTTTTTTTTTTTTTTCAAACCCTCAAATTGTAGAGCTTAACAGTATCCCGTAATTATCATCTCAGAGGGTTGCTTTTGTTCAAATGTTTTTTTGTGGTGAAGGAAATCAGCTTTCTGAAGCCTACACGTCGGGATCTCCCGCCGAGTCCAAATGGAACCCACTCAGATACATGTTTCCCTGTGTTCTTAAGTTGTTGCCAGGAATTGACGTTGACAGTCCTGTCAACAGCATTCAAAAAGCCAAAGCTTGTGGTTCTACGTGACGACTGCAAGAGGTAACAAACAACTTTAATGCTCGAGCAGGGGTAAACACAGAAGAAAGGAAATAAAAGAGAAATGCTCGCAACTTCGGAGATTAATTCAATCTGCACAGCAACCTGAAACCCTCAGTTCCCCTGTGGATGGTACAGATCATCAGAAGTTGACAAATTAATCCTCACAGCCAGTTTTTACAGAAGACTGCTTCCTGAACTCACGGAGCATGCAGGCATAGAGAGATTTGTGCGCGGCACACAATGGCTCCACATACTAGAAATCACCGTTCCATGGCATCTGAGCGCAGACGACCCACAGAGGCGTCTGTTTTCACTGTTATTGTTAACTGCGCTTCAGAAAGAGCATTGTGTGACATTTCTGGATTTAGGTGGATGTAAAGCTCAAGTTTTCACATAATCTGTGACCTTGAATGGGACCCTATATAATATTGCATGGCTCTCAGGAATACTGACTGATTCTGACTGGTTAATCGCAGCATTCAGTGCATGTACATGTAACGTACTTTCAGTCTCACATTTTTGTATAATGACTAAACTGTACAACTGACCTACTGATTTCTATGGAAGCTTGTTTAATTTTTTTTTTTTTTTTTTTTTTGAGTTGTGAGAAATAAACTTGCAATTCTGAAAAAAAAAAAAAAAAAAAAAAAAAGATTATTTTTTCCCCTTATAATTGAACATTTTCCCCCGGTTTCACAGACAAGGCTTAAGCTAGTCCTAGACTAAAATACATGTTTGAGCTGTTTTAACTGAAATAAACTTCCACTGACATATCTAAAAAAATGTCAGAGCCACTGTTTTGTCTCAAGATGTACACCAGTAATGTTATTTCTAGGTTATGTTTATAAAAGCTACTTAAATACCTTAATTGAAATAATGCCTAATGGCTTAGCCTAAGCCCTGTCTGTGAAACCGGGCCTATAACACACAATTGCGAGTTTATATATCCCAAATCTGTAAACAAAAAATTGTGAGTTTATATCTCGCTATTCTGACTTTATATCAGGCAATTCTGACTTTATAACTCACAATTGTGTTTATATTTTGCAATTCTGAGAACATAGTCAGAATTGTGAGATAAACTCCCAATTATCTTTTTACATTTTTTCCATGGCAGAAACAAGCTTTCATAGATCTCCTACAGACACTACCATTCACAAGTTTGGGGTCGGTAAGAGTTTTTCAATGTTTTTGAAAAAAATATTTTATGCTCACAAAGGCTTCATTTATTTCTATTAAAAATACAATAAAAATAGAAAAAATATGAAATATTATTACAACTGTTTTATTTTAATATATTTTAAAATGTAATTTATTCATGTGATGCAAAGCTGTATTTTCAGCATCATTACTCCAGTCTTCAGTGTCACATGATCCTTCAGTAATCATTATAATATGCTGATTTGCTGCTCAAGAAACATTTATTATTATTATCAATGTTGAAAACAGTTGTGCTGCTTCATATTTTTGTGGAAAGCATGATGCATTTTTTTTTTTTTTTTTTTTTTCAGGATGCGTTTATGAATAGAAAGTTTAAAACAGCAGCATTTACAAAAGCTTTTACTGTGACTTTTGATTAATTTAATGTCTTTGCTGATTTTTTTTTTTTTTTTCTGTCAAAAACATTTAAAAAATCTTATCAATCCCTAATGGTCATTTATAAATGCTTAACATTATATGTATACATAAACGCATGCATATATACAGTACTTTCAATACACATACACACTTACACACACACACATACACACACACACACACACACAGTTCTTAGTGAAATAAACTTTTCTGCCGCACTGCAGGACTCTCACAGTCTGACTCTCACAGCAGGAGTCTAGATCAAGTTTTTGATATGCTCAATTAATAAAACTGGTGTGTGTATGAACATCTCCTCAGACTGTATCAATGCACACCAATCCATACTGAGGCCAATGGACAAGGCTTGATATTACAGTCCACTTTCATTTAAGACTGATGCAAGCAGACTTCATTCGCTCAGGGTTCATCTGTGATCCAGAAACTAGTTGTCCATCTTTCAGTCAGCTTGTCTGAAATTACAAATCTTTAAATTTTTACTTTTTTAAATTTTGAAATTTTCCATAAATCTACACCTATGCATTGAAATCTTTACATTTGTTTTGAAAGTTGCCAAAGTCGAGTTGCAAAATAAATGTAGAGTTTTATACTCCTGTGCTACTGAAATCACTGTGACGTAAAAGAAACTCATTTGGATTTGTTCATCTCATCTCTTACTGACCTCTAATTGATGTTGCCATCCGAGCCTGGTGATGCTCCCAATATAGCCCCTGTGTGTGTCCAATATTTGATTATGCGCCGGTCTCCATGGCACCACGGCCATTTGTGTGCTAATTAATTACCAGGCTTAAGAGCTTGTAGATAATTGGTGTGTACACCACCATCAATTCCATTAAAAAGAGCAATTATCACCTACCTTATGCAAATGATTGTTTCTGAGCTACTCCCCCACCCCCCACCCCACCCCAAACCCCCTCAAATTAAAAGGAGACACTTGAGTCTTGCCACTCTTCACTAAATCACACTTTCCATATCATATTAATAGCAAGAAAAGACGTGGAGTCTCACAGATACATGCGTGTCGTTAATAATGGATCTTTAGAGACCAATAAAGGGTGCACGAAAAATCTGAAAATATCCTGCTGCGGGGAAGAGAGAGGAAAAGAAAAAAAAAAAAAAAAAAAAAAACTGTCCAAACTCTTCATAGTGCACAGAACAAAAACTTGTTAAAATGTTCAAATGAATGGTAAGGCGCAAACACGCACGTGTTAACTATCTCTGACCTTGGGCGACACAGGTGTTTGAGCAGATCTATGGCTCTCTGTGATGGGAAAAGTAGGTCATGGAGTGCTATCGCTGGAAATATAAAAACTGAACATCTTTGCCGCATGAGACCCCAACAGGGAAATCATCGCTAAATAAATCAAGTACGTGCTGAGACCAATAGAGCTACACTCTCTCAGCCCAGAGAGACATGACTGACCATTAGCGTATAAATACACATACTTCCATCACGTCTCTTTTCACGCAGGAAGTGACCTCAAACCCTACGGTGACATATTAAGGACAAAGAAATATAAATCAAATGTTTTCTTTTGACCGACCTTTCCTATTTTTCCTCAAGGTGAGAATGAAGGTTCTTGTGGTTCATAATGCTTAGATGAGCAGTGCTACAAACAGTATTTTCCCTTCACTTCAACTTTCTTGACCTGAACATGTGAGATTCACCCATTAACACCATCTATAAAATAGCGTCTACTACTGGTAGAATCATACATTTGCCATCTAAAAGTCCTAATCAGACACAAGAAGTGACAAGACATCTTGTCAGTCACTTGCTTTCCATCTACATTGAATCCCACTGATAAACATACATTCAAGGCGCAATATGTACGATTTTTGGATTAAAATATCCAAAAACCCCTAGAACAATGTTATATATCGTGTTGACTTGTGTGCTTCTATTATCCTAAATGTTTAAATACAGAGAAATAAGCAATTTTTGCCTATCAATGACATCATACCCGCGTTACCCCTCGGTTTTATTTTGTAGAAACCATTAAACACCAAAGACGATTTAAAGGGTTAGTTCATGCAAAAATTAAAACAATGTCATTTATTACTCACCCTTATGTCATTCTACAGCCGTAAAACCTTTGCTCATCTTCCGAACACAAATTACGATATTGTTGATTAAATCTGATGGCTCATTGAGGCCTCTATTGACAGCAAAGCCATTTAAACTCTCAAGGTCCATAAAAGTACTTAATACATATTTGAAACATGAGTTCATGTAAGTTCTATATGGGCCGATTTCAAAACACTGCGTCAGAGCTTTACGAATTGAATCAGTGAATCGGAGTGCCAAAGTCACGTGATTTCAGCTGTTTAGCCGTTTGATAGGACATCCGAATCACTAATTCAAAACAAAAGATTCATAATGCTCAGAAGCTTCATGAAGCTGTTTGGATACAATCATCAACAGAAAAAGCACTGTGTTAACCCACATACACTTGACCGGAAGAAGCGGAAGCGGCGTCTGTGGCATAATAAAGGTTCCGCTGTTCTCGAGCCATGTGCCGTGCTCGTCTCTCATTAGCAATTTCTCCAGCGGCCTCATTTCTGCTCGCACATCACTTGGTCCTGCTCTGCTTCATAATACTGTAACATTAATAGTCTCATCCATGAACATGATTTCTGCCCGAGTCCCACATTTATTTTGATTAAAAAGTATTCTTTCACTATGCACAGTATCAAGAGTTCAGTGTGAACAGAAAAATGTGTAAAGCAAAACAGTAAAATAATCTTTACTGAGAAGAGCTTATTTACAGCATTACATATTACTTCTGAATCTCTTAATGTGCATGCTGCATTTCTGCACAAATATGCTTAATTATGTAATTTTGCCTCTACCCATCTCTTATTTATTACAGCTATTTTCACTGCAAACTTCATTCAGTATATCGTGAGAGCACTATTTTGAGAACAGTTATTGCAGAACATTAAATTGTTGTACATATTGAGTGGGAAGGCGTATAATGAAAACTATCATCTGTGTTATTCATCTTCATTTCTGGCTAAGATCCTCCTGCTCGGTTCAGTTTAGTTCTGAGAAGAGACAATGAGAGAAGTGAAACGAGGAGTATAACTACAGACGGATTCAAAGATTTGCCCTGGAAACATCTTTCAACACACTCACCAGAGTTGGGGTCCGAGTTGCCATCTGCTTCAGTCCTCTTGTCCGGAGAGGCCTGCTCGTAGAAGTCATCCTGCGCCTGCACCAGAGGGAGAGGGTGTGAGAGGAGCGGCCCACTGCCCACGGGCTCATGGTCCCCCAGCCCACTGTCACTGCAGCTTTCCTGAGACCCATCCGGCAGGTGAAACGTGACGCGCCGCTGCGACTATAAGACCAGAGAGCAGAGAGACAGAGCCACATGTTAATGCTTGTCTCCTTGTTTCCCAATCAACCAGCGACTTTCAGTCAATATTGCTGTTTGATGCTTAATTGCAAATTTAATGGGGATTTGTTCACTTTTATAGAAATGAACAAGTAGGATGTTTTGGATTTTATTTGGTCAAAATTGTCCCTGAGCACAGCAAACCCAAGTCACGTTTCACATTACAAAGCTCTCTTCACTAAAGACCATGCGGGTGGCATTATGTGCACAGTAATATGTGCTCTGAATGCAGCCTAAAGCGCTAATGGTATGATGTGTTAATAATCACTAAAGAAATTACATAAGAGCACATATATAGATATATATATATATATATATATATATATATATATATATAGATATATATATATATATATATATATATATATATATATATATATATATACACACACACACACGTTAAAGAAGTGTCTTAAACTTCTATTGTTTAAGCAACACTTATAATTTTCATTTAGTTTAACCTGAAGTACTAAAACAACTAAAACTGAAAAATTAAACTATGCAGAAATATTTAATCATCACTTTTAAAGTTATAATGACTACAGAAAATATATATATAAAAAAATCTGTTATAATTTTTCTTCAAAATATAAAAATAAAAACTAATTCAAAATGTTAATAAAAATATAATAGTATTTCAATGGTACTAAAATAATACTGCTATGCTTAAATTATTCTCATTTGTAAGTCGCTTTGGCTAAAAGCATTTACCATGGTAAAATACAAAAACAAATAAAAAAAAACAACAAAAAAAACATGCTAAATATTAATATAAAATCTATTTTTTTCCACCAAAGATTTATTGATTATTATGGATGTGTTTGCAACATACTGTAACTACATATATTAAATAAAAATATTTGATCCATATTAATATTGTTTTACTATTATTAATATTATTACAGTTTTCTATGTAAATTTATTTTAAAATGTAATTTATTCTTGCTGAATTTTCAGCATCATTACTCTAGTCTTCAGTGTCACGTGATCCTTCAAAAATCATTCTAATATTTTCTGCTCAAGAAACATTTCGCATTATTATCAATGTTGAATGTTGTGCTGTTGCCTAATAAAATTATTTGATGAATAGAATAGAAATGAAAGGAACAACATTTATTTGTAATTTCTGTAATATTATAAATGTTTTTTATTGCTAAATAAAAGTATTAATTTCTTAGAAAAAAAAAAAAAAAAAATGACCGCCAACTTTTGAACGGTAGTTTATTCTATGAGTTGCTGCAATGTAGGTATATATTCTGTGCTCTCGTTGATGGCTGGTCAGCACAGGCTCTGCCCACAGCTTTTGTAGGCGTCGGCGGAACACCACTGCTGGGTTGGCACGGCCTGGCCAAAGCGTCCTAGATCACATGCCATGTGCTCACACTGGGCACAGAGGCTCAAAGCCGTGTGAAGGTTCCGGCATCACAGCGAAAAAGTTTGACAATGCGGCATTCTTAAACCGTCCCCGCATCTGCAAGCTTTTCATTGTTTGGATATACAATAATTTATGCATAATCCAACATGCTCGTATGCAAATAACCTCACCCACGCAATAACTAGGAAATGATTGCACACATGCAATTTTAACCAAGCAAGAGCTCTCATTGCTTTTAAAGAAAATATTTATGCATTGCTGATCTCAGTCACTTGCTAATTTTGAGCATACTCCAAGAAATTCTAATGACATTTCGCAAAGTCCAGCACCGAGCTCTCCGCTAACCTTTCTGAGCAGGAAGTTGTCTTTTTTTGCACCATCTCTGTCGACTGTCTTAGACGACTCTGCTGTAATTATTGGCAAAAGCAAAGGTCAGCCAATCTCAGCGCTATGCAAATGACCTCATTATATAATTTGGAGCATTTCAGAAAGCAAGTGACATTCAATTAGAGGTAAAAAAGAGGCGAACAGTAGCTTCAGCATGACAGCCTGAGCTACGGACCACTTAAGCTGGACAAACCACAGTGGCTCTGTTCACAGATCTCGGGGCTCAGAACAATTTCACTGACCTTCTCACCTTTTGACCACTCGCATCACAAATTCATCATGTGAGAAAGCAAGGGAAATATTTGCTTAATATGGGGGAAAAGTTTCAGGCTAAGAGACCATCATTCATTGCTTGATCAAAGTTTTACCCAGTTGTTTGTCTGTCAAAATCTGTTTTTAAAGTTGTTGAAATAATACATGCTGTGAAACTGATCAAATAAGTGTAAAAGTGCATGTATCTATTAGTTCATTCATACGATAAACTATATCATACCAAATGACCTTGTTTAATGTGGCCAATATTCCATTTGATTTACTGTCCAGAGTCTGATTGACACCATTACACACATCTACACACAGTTTAGTAATAGATATGAAGGATATTATGTGCTCTATAAACCACAAGTCCTGTGTAGTATTTTATTCATATGATCTGCTTGGGTTCTGCCAAAACCACACGATATATTAATCTCTCATATCACAATACAATATCATCAAAGCAATATTGTGTGTAGATCACCTTACATAGTGAAATACTACCCTTCTAACCTGAACAACGTCCCAGTGCGATACACAAAAACGCATTGGTGTGTAAACCAGCATGAAATGAACAGACAGGTATGTGATCACACTTCAGTTCTATTATAAACATCTGTAAAGCAGGTGTAGATATCTACAGATAATGAATCATGGCTGCATGCTTATGTGCTCATATTTTTTATAAATATCAGTTGATGCATGAATTCATGTGTGTATATGTAAATGTGCACAATGTGCCAAAAAATTAACCGCCAAATGCCAGGAAAAATCGACAGGGAAACAAAACAGAAATACTTTCTGTTTGGTAACTTATAGGGATAGTTCACCCTAAAATGAAAATTAATTCTTCATTTATTTATCCTTATGTTTTTCTAATGCAGTATGTCTTTCTTTGCATGTCGTCCATATAGAGGCAGTGAATAGCAAGCTTTTTAAAGAATATTCCAAGTAGGGTATACAATAGGATTTGGTGATTAAAAAACCTAAAAAAAAAAATAAATTCCTGACCTTGTCCGATGCTCTCGCATCCTATATTTATTAATCTTGATTTCTCACAACTTCGAGTCAGTGAGAACTGCAGCGCAAATTGAGTCTCACGAACTAGCATATACATTTTATATTTTTTATATATATATATATATATATATATATATATATATATATATATATATATATATATATATATATATATATATATATATATATATTATATATATATAGTATATAGTGTCTTATTTTAGGAATATTTTTACTGGAAAAAGAACAAATAGGTTTATCCATGTATATGTTCCCTGTATTAAGCCACCAAAACATGAATATGAGGAATAAAATCACAATTTTGTTTTTGTGACAACTCGACATACTGGCTGATCACGAGGGACACATTGACCTGCGCTGTTTATCAAAAATATGCAAAGAAAAACAGCTAAAATAATCCCATTTTCAATGGTACAAAAATATATTTTTTAATAAAAGGGTGCAAAATGCAGCTTTATGGCCAGTAAGAAATCACAAAAAAAGTTAATACAGGACCCCATGTGCATGCGCCTCACACCGAAAGTCAATGTGGGCATATCTTTGCGTGTGTGTGTATTTGTGCTTTTGCCCAGCAGTCACTCACTGCTGTATTAGCATAAGACCAGCTTAAACCTTCGCCACTGCCAATTTACACGCAATCATGGCTTATCATGCTTGTCAGCCCATATTAGTGGCGTGTTTTTATATTGTAACGGGCCAAACGCGCTGGCGACAGCACTGGTGCTAAGCAAACATAGCCGCTTTCAGCTAAGATGTTTGCCCTCGTCAAAGTACACAGAATCAGTGTCACAGAAGTTTTCTACTCAAAGACGCGAGACCCGATCATGCCACCCGATTCCCTCACTCGGAAAGAAAAGAAAGTGGATGCCTCTAAAGCGCTTTTCAGAAAAAGGAGACATCTTTGGCTGCGGGTAAATAGGCAATTACGGCATGCATAAACAAATCTGCGAACATGCAGATCTTTAATGAATTACATTTCCTACGTTTCAGGCTTATGTCAGTTTTTCTAAGGAGGAATTTCAGGGCTTGCTTATGAGTGCTTCACATCCAACAGAGTAGCGCTTAATGGATTTGCGTTAAGTCTGGGTTTAACCTAGCCTCCTGCTCGGCAAAAAGTCATCGCCGTCTGAGGACTGTTATCACGGTTTAGCGGCAGATCAGGTCTCTGTGTAGAGATTAGCACCAGAGTTTGCTGGAACTTTCCAGCGAATGTCAGAAAACCTCAGAGCATCTTCCGTAAATTATCTTGGAGGCACAACAAATCTGGCTAGAGTTCATTCACTGCCGTATCTGTTCTTAACATGATGATTTTAAGTCCAAATCAAGAACATTTCCCAACTAGGGTCCTTTCCTCAATATGAATAAGGAGATTTTTGCAGTCGGATGCCACATGTCTAAGAAATAATAGACGGCGGTTTCTGTCTGGATCTCATGGGACGATTCATTGGCAAGCACACCTTTTGCTTCCTCCATCCCTCAGTGTTTCTCCCAAGGGGTGGAGATGCTAACAACCCCCTCCATTTCCACCACAGCAAGCCTGCTGTCGGAAAACTGTGCTCTCTTTCCCACCTGAATCCAGCCTTGTAGCATGACATAACCAGGCACAAAATAATTTGTCTGTCCACAATGGAAATGAAAAGATAAAAAAAGAACATATCTCATGCATAATACACAGTGGCCTGTCATGACCGCAAAATAAACACCCATGTGGATGTTCTACGAAATACCGATTTGACTTGTAATAACTTAACATTTTTAAAATCTACATTATCTTAAAGCTTCTGCTAAGAAAAAAACTATGATAACTCAAAATCAAATTTAGTTGGTTGTTGCGAGACGTGAAAGTAGCGTTGGTTTCCGTTATGAGCACACTGATTTACAACATTACCATGAACAACAGAGAATATTAGGAATACTATCAATCCCATGATTACTTAATCATCTTACATCTAATTTAGTCAGAATACACAGCTACTTTTGAACAATCAGCAATGGAGATTGATGCTTTTCGCCTGCTTAATGGCGTAGTAAGAGTATCTACCATTCAAAAGTTTGGGTAGTCGGTTATATTATTTATATATAACAGACTACCCAAACTTTTGAATGGTAGATTTATTTATTTTTTTTAAGTCTCTTTTTCACATTATTTTCATTTATTTGATCAAAACACAGTAAAAACAGTATTTCAAATGACTGTTTCCAATTTGATATGTAATTTATTCCTGTGATGCAAAGCTGAATTTTCAGCATCATTACACCAGTCTTCAGTGTCACATGATCCTTCAGAAATAATTCTAAAATTCTGATTTGCTGATCAAGAAACATTTCTGTTATTATCAATGATGAAAACAGTTGTGTTGCTTTATATTGTTGTGGAAACTTATTTTATTTTATTTTATTTATTTATTTTTTAGGATTATTTGACGAACAGAAAGAATTACGTAATTCTGACATCAAACTCTGGCACGGGCTGATAGGCCTTTAACTCATTTATGATCACATTATCTACATAGCACAGGTGATTGGCTGCTGTTGCATCAGCAGCCGATGAGCTGCATCTCAACATTCAAACAAAAACCAGTAGTGTTGCTGTTAGCAGTCTGCAGCGTGCTTTCAGAACCCTCCTCCTTCCCCAGCTCCGCCTGTATAGATCTGCTACGGGGGTTAATTTATGTATGTTACATGTGCAGCAGCAGCAATGTCTGTGAATATATTGGCAGTAACAAGTCTCATTACTTGCTCTGCAGCAGTAGCAGCAACATAGCAGGTATATTCTGCCAAGACCAAATACATTAGCATTGCCATATCTATTACCATGCCAATATCTATTACCATGCCAAGCTCTCCAATAGTTGTCATGACAGAACTGCATTTATTGTAAATAGAAATCCTTTGTAACATTTTAAATGTATTTACTGTCACTTTTGATCAATTTAATGCATTCTTGCTGAAGTATTAATTTATTCTTATTGTCCCAAAACTTTTGAATGGTGAAGGGGCTAACCAACCAAACCATGAACCCCGGATCTGAACAGAAAAAAGCTTTTATTGCTTGCTGCCTCTTTTGCCTCACATCCAGTATGACTTGCTGCTCATTTTAGCAAGGTGTCATTGTGGAGTGTGAGCTTGCTAAACCAACACACACACACACTTAAAAAAGAAAAGAAAGCAGTAATAGCGCAATCAGCAAATCACTCAAACACAATGATTAATATAGCCACACAATGATTCACACGTGTAGGTAGAAAACACACATGAAAAGAAAAGGGGCAAGACTTTGAGAGTAAATTGAGGTTCTGGTCTCAGCATGGATATTTCCATAGCTATCCTGGTGTGCTTTTCATTTGCACGCGATTGCTAGGTTTCTTCAAGAAAGGAGTGGGAACGTCTACCACCTCACTACTGCTTCCAACCTTGCACACTTGAGAAAATAATCCAATCCAGCAACGCCTCACCACCTGCTGAAAGAACCACCAAATGCGGCTCTTGTGTTGCAGCTTTTCAGAACCATCAACCTCTACACAACAACAACAACACGAGAAAACACACGTAAGCATTCATCACGGCAGCATACAAGATGTTCCTCACAACTATGATTAGAAAAAGAGAACTGTTCTTATACAGAACGGAATGATTTCAAAGCATTTAGTTCTGTTAATGGCTATGAATTCTTCTGCCAATGCAAGTCTGACATTCACCATCATCTATTTTCCGTGGTTGTAAATTTATAGACAGCTAAATGTCCAGACCTCATATTTATATTTGACCATGTTTACATCCATTAGATTCTCTCTTAAAGTTCATGCAGAAAAACTAGAACATGCAGACTAAATTGATACTGTAAGAGAGAAAGCTTTGACTGAGACTGAGCTTTGTGAAATAATACAGAGACCGTAAAATAAATTTAATATAACAAATATGTGCATGTACTGGCTGCTTGTTATAAGCAACCTTATTCAAATAAATAAAATAAAACAAAACAAAAAACCCTTTAGATAGATAGATAGATAGATAGATAGATAGATAGATAGATAGATAGATAGATAGATAGATAGATAGATAGATAGATAGATAGATAGATAGATAGATAGATAGATAGATAGATAGATAGATAGATAGATAGATAGATAGAAAATATAATAATTCATATTAATATAAATTGTAAATATTATTAATAAATTCATAATTTTAATGTATTCATATATTTATACATTAATATTAATTAATATAAAAAGGATAAAACAAAATAATATATAAATAAATAAATCGACCAATCAATCGATCAATCAATCAATCATTCACTCAATCAAGAGTTATGTTCTTTACTATTCTCATCCCTCAAAACACAAACACAGATTTTCAAAATGCTAAAATTGTCAAACACATCAATGCAATAAATGAGAACTGACAGAACCAAACAACATCATGTGTTCACTGTTGAATATGAAGTGGACAGTCAGTCTCATTAAAACTCATAGCTTTTTAATTTAACTGAACTGCATACTTGAACCAATAAAAAGGGTTGTCTTTTTAGTTGTTTATCTGTTTCTGCATCCTTGTTTGTGGGTTTTCTCTGGAAAAATAGTCATTTAAACCTAACTGCAAGAATAAGTTGGGGGAACTGCCAAGAGTGTTTGTGAAATACTAGATATATAGATATATACAGTACACACAGGCACTTTTTTTTAAAAGCATCATTGTTACTGAAGCTCCAGTACACGAGAGATATATATCCTGCTTTATGGAGGTGTTTTTATGGAGTGAAACAGAGCACCGACACAGGAGATGTAGTGCTCGTCTGGAGTCTATAATAAAAGGCTGTCTGCCCTCTGTTGGTGTAAGCACGCAACTGCAGAAGATCAGGAACGGATGCTGCACGGTTTGCCTTTTGTATCCCTCTTTCTTTTCACCTTCCCTTCTTTTTTATCTACTTAAATTACATCATTTTCCCTCCTCCTTCTCTATTATCTAGTCTCTGCCTCTTTCTCCACCTCGTTTCCGTCTCACATCAGAGGAGAAGGGTTCCGATTGCAGCGCCGAAGGCCTCGTTCGGCTCGGCTCTCTGTAGTGTGGCTCTCAGTGCATGTGTTCTCTCGTAATGATCCCCTTGCTCCTCATTACAGGCAGAACGCTGTGACCTCCCTCCCATCGTACGGGCCCTTTCATTGGCCTCGGCGGCTCAAATGCCAGCCCGGGCCAATCTGCAGTCATCCGCAGTCACGGAAAACATCTTTAGGATTTTCATCGTCTGTCATAACAAGCTACTGCGCAGATGAGGGGGACCAATACACCCCTACAGGTCACGTAACATCCTTTTGTAGAGGACAGAACAAGCTCGAAATCTCTTTCATCACACAAACACACACACTGGTCAATGTATTCAAGACATGGGAGTGTTGAAACAGCAGCTTTAAAGAGGGCCTTCCCTCCCAGTGTCCCAAGAACAGACCCTCCAAGCCCCGAAACTGCTCTAACATGCCGAAAAAAGGTGAATAAAACATGCTCTGCGCTTGCATTGTGTTTCCATTGTTAAATCCTGAGTGTGCTGCTCACAGTACCTCTGGACACTTGGACCTCTGGCATGAATGCATGTGTAGACATTGGTGGAAATAGTAGAAATCTCCTGGTGGATGTGCTTTGGTGTTTTCTTTTTTCTTTTTTTTTTAAAGCTGGGGATCAGGTTCGTGTGTGTGTGTGTGTGTGTGTGTGTGTGTGTGTGTGTGTGTGTGTGTGTGTGTGTGTGTGTGTGTGTGTGTGTGTGTGTGTGTGTGTGTGTGTGTGTGTGTGTGTGTGTGTGTGTGAGAGTGTTTTTTTAAGCATTTCTGAAACCTCTCAGTCACTGCCAAACTGCCAAAGTCATATGATTTCAGTAAATTAGGCTTTGTTACATCAAAAGTGTTTTCGAAATTTCAATGGTTCACCACTGGGGGGCATGACTGATTCAAAACAAAAGATTCGTAAAGCTTCGTGTTTTGAAATCGCCCATCATTAGAAATTGGCAAGTTAGGCAAGTTAATTTACAATTTCAGTGCCCAGAAAGGTACTAAAGACCTATTTAAAACAGTTCATGTGACTACAGTAGTTGTACCTTAATATTATAAAGTGACGCGAATACTTTTTGTGCGGCAAAAAAAAAAAAAAAAAAGTGTGGGCAATCTCAAAACACTGCTTCAAATCTTTTCTTTCGAATCAGTGGTTCGGAGCGCCAAAGTCAGTTTGGCAGTTTGACACGCGATCCAAACCACTGATTCGAACAAAAGCTTTGAAGCTTCATTAATCTGTATTTTGAAATAAACCATCACTGGATATTGTTGAAAAGTCGTTTTTTTGGTGCACAAAAAAAATATTCTCATTGCTTTATAATATTAAGATAGAACCACTGTAGTCACATGAACAGTTTTAAATATGTTTTTAGTAACTTTCTGGGAACTGAAAGTGTAAATTAACTTGCTGGCAATGAAGGCCTCACTGAGCCATCGGATTTTACCAAAAGTATCTTAATATGTGTTCTGAAGATGAATGAAGGTCTTACAGGTCTAGAACGACATGAGGGCGAGCAATAAATTACATTATTTTTATTGGTGGATTAACTAACCCTTTAACCCTAAGAATAGTAAGAGTGATGATATCAGTGGTGCTGGTCAGGCAAGTTCCTCTAATAGCTGTAGCAAGTGTGGTATTTTAGCAGAAACTATGGTTACCATGATACACAGGGAAGTGATTAGCGTTGTTCCCTCTGGGATAATTGTACTTTGCCACATTCTTGAACCAGAATTTCTCTACGTTCCTTCGCCAACAAGCTCTCTTTATCTTTGTACTCTTTTTCCTCTCTGGCGCTGAGCCCAGCTGTGAGCGTCCGGAGCTGAGAGTCAGCGAGTCCTCCACACTGCGGTGTAAAGGGTTGCTGTGAAACCCTCTTCTGATCTGCCTCAAAGCATTAGCTACACGCTAACAGCTCCTCACCCAGGCAGAGAGACTGTGTGCTTCACTGTGCGTGTGTGCACTCTCTCTCAGTATGGAGTGACTGTAACAACCCATTTCTATCTCCAGCCATGGAGCCAAGTAAATGAAAGAGTCTGAAGCTGCTAAAGCGTCATTCCAACATCTTTTTCATAAACCATACTCATGTTTAACATGGAAGTTTCCAATTCTGAATGCTAAACAGTTAATATGTTGTTCCAGTTGTAGTAAACATGCAATGCATTAACATCTGCAGATTACTCAATAGATTACACTCCATAGCACTCATAGACACACATTTTCTTCTGTACTGTAAAGTACAAAGAAGTGAAATGGATTATTGAAAAAGAAAAATGTAGGGCGGGGACCTCAATCCATCAGTTGTTCATTGTAGAAGCAGATCTGAATACGAGCTTGCTGTCAAATGTAAAAAAAAGTGGCAGGTTTAAGCAGACTAAATGATTGGAGAAGACTGGCAAATGTCACCAGAGAGACTTTTAATGAATAAATAAAAATTGAAATGGATTAAACATTCACAATAAGATCAAAAGGATGCATTTAGAAAAGAGATATTCCATTTCAAGCTGACATTAACCTTTTTTTACATGTCTGGACTAGATCTTCCAAAGTTAATGAATTTAGCTAATAAAATGTTTATAAAAAGTCTTTCCTTCATACTTTATAATGTAGTAAATGTTTCAATAAGGGTGCATTCACACTTGTAGTTCGGTTCGTTTGGTTCATTTGGTCCGGACCAAAGAAGAAAAAAAAAAAAACATTTAGTCCTGGTCTGGTTAGCGTTCACATTGGCAATTTTATCACCGAACCAAAAGATACCGAACCTTAAGGCATAGGGATACATTCACAACGTGATTGGTCGGATTTTATGACGTATTGCCTATTTTGAGACGGAACTTACCGAACATCCAAAACAATGCTGTTTTCTGAGGTAAATGTGCTCGTTGTGTGTGTGTAGCCTGCATGTGATGGTATTTTGGCCAGCTGGGAACTCGTGAAGAGCTTATAAAATGTGTAAAGGAATCAAAACACCGGCGGGAATCCATCCGTCACACACACAAATGATCTGCTGCATGGAGACACGCGTCTGATGCCTGTCATGGGCAAACTCGCAACTATGACGAGAAAAACCAACATGCGTGAGGATTCTGTCCTTTTTAGAGTCTCGTCTTCCTGTTTTTGGTTCGTTTACATGTCTTTGGTCCGTGTTGCGTTCATATATCATTCGAACCGCACCAGAGTTCGTTTGGAAGCGGACCGAGACCCATCTTTCCAGCGGTCTCGGTCTGCTTGTTTGGTGCGCACCAGGGTTCGGATGGCAGCGTTCACATGTGTTCAAATGAACCGCACTAACCGAGCAATCGCACCAGTGTTCGTTTTAATCGAACCAAACATGACAAGTGTGAACGCACCCTAAGACACCTGTGACAAGGCTGTACTATCAATTAAAACATTGAAGCCACTTCACTTCAATGCCCTTTAGTTGTAAATATCATCATATTAGCCTTCCTTATTACTTGCATACAACCCAGTTTGTATTCATAAAATACATTTGTTTTGCCTATACGCTGCAGCTCTTTCAAAAGTTTGGGGTCAGTAACACTTAATATATTTATTTTTAAATATTCTAATGTATTATTCAACAAAGATTTGATTAAAAGTGATATTTAGACTCTTAGGTATAACTTAAGTTACTTGTCTTGTTACACATGTTGCATTATTAAATTGTGCATAATTACATTCAACTAACCTTAACCACAACCAAATCCTCCTAACTCTACTGTAAGTACATGTGGTTCATAATTATTATTATTACTCAGTAATTAAATGTATAATCATACTGTAACATGGACACCTTGAAATAAAGGGTTATACTTTATTTTAAAGGATTAGTCCACTTTTAAATAAACTTTTCCTGATAATTTCCTCACCCCCATGTCATCCAAGATGTTCATGTCCTTCTTTCTTCAGTCAAAAAGAAATTAAGGTTTTTGATGAAAACATTCCAGGATTATTCTCCTTATAGTGGACTTCAATGGCCTCCAGACGGTTGAAGGTCAAAATTACAGTTTCAGTGCAGCTTCAAAGCTTTAAACGATACCAGACGAGGAATGAGGGTCTTATCTGGCGCCGCGTTCGTTCCGTAAGTAGAATAGGAAAGGCGTAGGACATACAGCGTTTTGAAGAATGCAGAAACCGGAAGTACGTTCAAGGCGATATTTTGAATTTATAAAGCGTAAACAGTTGTATTTTTTTCGAAAATCGTTTCGCTAGATAAGACCCTCATTCCTCGTCTGGTATCGTTTAAAGCCCTTTGAAGCTGCACTGAAACTGTAATTGTGACCTTCAACCATCTGGAGGCCATTGAAGTCCACTATATGGAGAAAAATCCTGGAATGTTTTCATCAAAAACCTTCATTTCTTTTCGACTGACGAAAGAAAGACATGAACATCTTGGATGACATGGGGGTGAGGAAATTATTAGGGAAAGTTTATTTAAAAGTGGACTAATCCTTTAAGGTGTCCTTGTTATAGTGTAATTATACATTTAATTACTGAGTAATACTAATTAACTACATGTACTTACTTAGGGGTTAGGATTAGGGTTTGGTTTAGGGTTACTTGCATGTAATTATTCATAATTTATAGTTATTACTAACTACATGTAACATATGTAACATAACAAGGACACTGAAATAAATAAAGTGTTACCAAATAAAGTGTAGCCAACTTTGAATGTTTGTGTAACAATATACATTTTAAATGAATGCTTTTGAACATTCTATTCATCCTAAAACAAAATGTATCACTGTTTCGACAAAAATAATAAGAAGCTCAACTATTTTCAACATTGATGATAATAATGGAAATGTTTCTTGAGCAGAAAATCAGCATATTAGAATGATTTATGAAGGATCATATGAAGGAGTAATGATGCTGAAAATTCAGCTTTGCAGCACATGAATAAATTACATTTTAAAATATGTTAAAATAGAAAACAGTTATTTTAAACTGTGCTAATAATTCACAATATGACTGCTTTCACTGTATTTTTAATCAAATAAAAGCAGCCTTGATGACTACTAACTGTCTACACAGTATTATATCATTCGAAGAACTGAAGACCTGCATTTGAGACGACCTTAACCTAAAACCATCAAAACAGACAAGCTTTTCCAGGTTGGATGACCATCTAACCACATTACTCTGATGTAAGATGTTGCTTTTAGCAGGCTAGCGGCTCTATATGCAGTATAGATCAATGTGAGAACAGTCACGTGTGAACACCACATCATGTCATTTAATATTCCACACAAAGTTCGACTGCAACTCGCCGCGTGCACGATGTTTTCACACGCTGAGTAAAGATAGCCCTTATTGATTGTGAGCACACTTCATATGGCGTTAAGTCCATGCAGTGTGATTCGAGAGGTAAAAACTCTAGACCCGCTGAAATAACGCTTATTTGCTCAATGAGAACGTGTTTTAGAGATGAGATGTAAATCGATGCAGTGCCACTTGACTCATTTCTCTCAGCAAGCCGACAGGCCACACAATGGCTCCGCTCTTTTGTTCTATCTCTCCTTCTCTCTCATTCACCACTATGGTTCCTGTAAGTGCCTCTTTACCTTAAGCTATTATCGCCTGCGAATTTACTCATAATGCTTCTACATGCACTCTGTTGAAATATACCAACCGACTACTGTAGATACACTGAATATGGTCGCGGCGCTCTGTACTGCTGACGGACTGATTTGTTCCTCTTACCTTTCCTCTTACTTTTGCATTCCCTCCTTCTGTTTTAACACCACCATCTGTCTTGTTTCCCTCAGAGAGAGGGAAAAGGTTTAGAGATCTGGAAAAGCTTCTGTACTCTCCAATCTGTGACACCGAGACACATTAGCATAACACTGAGTCAATAGCGGATGTATGTGGCACATCACGACAAACACAAAGAAAAAAATCACATTGTTTCCACTGTAGTCAATGAAGCTACAAGCAGGCGATGTGGCACGCTTCTTGTTTTTGGGCCTGTTTACACCTGTTTACTTCATGAATTTTCTCTAATCGGATAGCTAACCCATAGTGAAAAGTCCAGGTGCAAATGCCCTCCGAAATGCATTCGAGATGTATTTAAATCCAACCGCTCAAACCACTTCAGGAGGTGGTCTGGGACGCATTCCATTCAAAAGTGAACTGAAGTCTAAATGCATCTGGTTGTTGAAATCATGTAAATTTTATTCCTCCCAAAAATGCTAAAAAATAAACATGTGAGAGCGTGTTATAGGCTAAATAACATGTTATCGCAAGATATGACAGAGCTACTGCAACATGCATTAATGCAGATGAGTACCTGAGTATCTCTTAAGCAAGCCGACATGCAAACTGCCACAAATGAAACTGAAAGTAAGTCGCAGATGCTCAAAACACAATCATCTTCATTAAAAGTAGTGAGACTAAATGATCTTACCAGTGTTGTTGCTGTGCGTTCTCCTATTGTGGTCTTTGATTTTGAAATTAGCTGATGATCAATAAAATGCAGCTCATATTTGTTACTTTTTGGTGACATAAAGTCCATTAAATCTGCCTATAGCGCGGTAATTGAAGATCGGATTTATCTTGCAGAGACACATTTACGTGGCCAAGTGTAAATTTTGATAAATCAGATAGCTATCTGATCAGTAAAAACGCATTAAGTGACCAGGTGTAAACAACAGCCACTTTTTTCCTCCATATGTCTAAAATATGATTTTATTTACAAACATTATATGAGTGATTTTTTTATTTTCTATAAATTTGACAAATATTTAGAGTTGAAGTGTAATTTTTTCGATTTTTAAATATACAAATAAAGGTAACTGTCTTCTATTTTTTAATATTATTTAAACTGTTTAAATTTATTTCTTTGATGTCATTTCAGTCAGAAGTTGTTACAAACACATTTCATTAATTGTCATGTGTAGCTTGAAGCTAATTGTAGCTATAATATATCCGTTACCCATATACGATTATATTTCATGATGTATTTTATCAAAATAAATCACATAAGTTCATAAGAAAATGTTTTGTTTTCCATAAAGATTTTTAATTATTGTAATATAATTTATATCGGGATCAGAGGGATGTTGGGCAAGCCATGTAATGCCACAGTAAACCAACTTAAATAATACCACATCTAACACTACAGTGTTCAGATCATGTTTTCTAAAAATCAGTGTAATGCCAATATTACCATCCATTGAATGTAAACTTTTCCATATTCCAAGCTTGCCTGCTGCACTGGTGACTTCATGTGCCTCTGCGAGTCATGGAAATTATGAAAATAAATCTAGGAATTATTGGATTGTTGGATTTCAAATCAATAGGGGTTGAAGGCATCAAAAGTAAAGAGCTGTTTTATGGATGGTATCTGTAATATTATTACTGAAATCTTATTAGTAATTAGTTACCTGCAAAAAAGTGATATTATTGCTGTAACTAGTTACTGCCCAACACTGTTAGTGACATCATGCATAATATGATTTTGCTCCTTACAGTATGAACTGGATGACTGTATGGACAAAAACAACATTTCCCTCAAACAGCGGGGACAATACCCTCACACAAACAACTTTCCCCAGCCTCTGACTTATTAAAGGTAAACAAACTGTGGGTGCAGGTGTGCTGAGAAATCAACCTATCATGGAAAAAATAACCCCATCAAAGGACAACAACAAACATCCATCCTATTCCATACCTCAGCGATGAAAAGGCCAGAGTCTTCGAAAAAGGTCTGTACTTCTGTCTATTTCCTCTTATTTTTTTCTACAAGCAGAGACCTGGGGCATGAGGCAATTTCATAAAGGCCTGAAATATTGCAAAGGCCTCTTTACTGAGGTTAAACGGAGTACAATGGGCGCTCTCGTGCTACACAAATACCGCTCGACATGCTGAAGTTCCCTCTCTCTCGGTCTGAGGAGATTGAAGCGCAGTCTCTGCTGCAAAAGAGATGCAGATAGGATGTGTCAGGAGTTCCTTGAATGACATGCCATCATCTGAAACCGGCCGTGACACAGGGTGAAGCAGCAGTGCTCTTGGAGAGAGGTGCTGTACCCTACGCTGCTTTGCTCTTAACCGCCCTACAAAAATTTGTGGTCAGAGAACGAATGCATCAGAATGATCGAGATCCGCTTTGACACATTCCAAACTTTCACACTGGATGCCCTCAGAGTCTGAGCCGAGGGGCTTCAGGGTTCTGTCTCTGTTCCAGACGAACACATAACATTCTGGATTTGCAAGGGCTTTGACTCTCTCTAGCCTTGTCTTGAATGCAAAGGACTTGTTAATTTCAGAGGAGCAGCAGAGCTGGAGAGACCGGTGTGGGTCTGTAGAGCTCTATAGTAACCCGAGTTCTGGAAGTGTTTTCTTATTCATTTTCTCCATTGACATTTAAAATGAATGATGTTCCATGTAGGGCTGTCAAATAACTGATTTGACCATTCAAATAAAATTATTTCAAATAAATTAAATTAACAATCTTTTTTGTTAAGGCGAGAATACAACTGTAAATATTGTGTAAATATTAGGGTATTATTATTTCTTGATCTCAATGTTCTAAAATACATTAGACAGACAGACAGACAGACAGACAGACAGACAGACAGACAGACAGACAGACAGACAGACAGACAGACAGACAGACAGACAGACAGACAGACAGACAGACAGACAGACAGACAGACAGACAGACAGACAGACAGACAGACAGATAGATAGATAGATAGATAGATAGATAGATAGATAGATAGATAGATAGATAGATGTGTGATTTCTACACAAGCTTAAATCACTATCAATTCTTCTTAGAGCTGGTAGGTCTGTCTTAAAAGGTTTCAATATCATTGCTAAGTTCTGTATGGAAATAAATGAAAGGGATTTTTACTTCCAGAACCTGACTGTTGCGCTAGATGGGCTGAACAGTGATGCGCCCCAAGCTTAACTGAGGAGCAGACCCCCAGTTAGGCCCTTTATGAGAACATGCCCTGACCTAGCCGTTCCCATCCCTCCAAAACAGCAGCACCTGAAAAGGGCAGGCAGATGGCTGTCTAATGGAAATGGATTGAATTTGCGAAGAGGTTGAGAGAGCGAGAGGGAGATGCACAGGAAGGAAAAGAAAGGCAACATGAGGAAAATGGATCCTGACACTGGGGATGACACTTCCACCAAATGTCACTGCACTTGCTTCGGCTAGCGTCCCGTAAACAGGAAAGCACCTCAGACTCAGGCAGACTGAGATTACGAGAGGAAAAAGCATCCAAGGAAAGGAGAGAATGACAAAAATACATGTCACTAACAGAGCACAAGAGAAGGCAAGGAGAGACAGAGAGGCGTGCTTTCACGCCGAAGCGCCTGTCTCCCCTAGCAATGAAGGGATAATGTAGTGTTCAGTGTTGCCAGGTGCTAAACCTATTTGCTTACAGAAAAGCAGGATCGTGTCTCCCACCCTAATTCGCCGGCTCGCGCACAGGGCCGATGGCGACGTGGGGGACCCGAGCAGCCGTGGCAACCTGACGAGCCTGAGATTGAAAGAAAGCTCAATTATATTGCTATTGGCAGTCGAACATTTGCAACCCGTCACATGGAGCGTTGTATAGGATTAGCATTGAAAAACTGCTGCTTTTCCTGGCCGTCTACCCAGTTTTCTCCTCGCTTCCAGCATCAGATAGAGCAGGGAGGGGGCGTTCGGCACATCTGCCAGCCTATTAGGGAGGTAAAACGGAACGAGTCATTTGTATGGATGGATCATGTTCGCACAGCTCGCTGCAAATCGGCACATGTGAACATGTTAGTGTGCCCGCAGACATCTCTTCGCACGTATAATAAGTGTAATCTGCATCCCACGATCTTTCCACAGGCAAACACACCTCTCCAGAACTATAATCACAAGGATTGAACGTAATCCCGTTTGGACAGACAGTCACAGCAAATTATAATCACAAGGATTGAACGTAATCCTGTTTGGATAGACAGTCACAGCAAACATTAGTTACCCGCTCACGTCCCTTCATTTATCTGGCCTTATGGGTGAGTGACACGACCAAGAACTTTTGAGTAATTTTACCTCACACCAACCCAGTTTGGTTTCCACAAAAATATTAAGCAACACAACTATTTTCAACATTGATAATAATAAGGCTCTGTTTACAATAGTGTGTTTTCGTTTTAAAATGCATATGTTTTGCTACGGTTACGCCTGTTGTTTACACTACGTCGGCATTTTCAAACCTCGAAAACGGAGACTTTCGTAAACGTATAAACGTATGTTTTAGTTTGAAAACACCAGGGTTGCGTTTCAGTATAAACAGACCAAAACGGAGACTTTTGAAAACGATGGTGTGGCTGCCCATGTTTGCTCTGCGTATCCTGTATAAACAATAACATGGAGACTGAACTGCTATCTTTGTTGGCTTTGTTGTCATTTTTAGCAGCCGTTTTGCAGTTAAACTCAGCATTTTTTAGTACTGCAGCTACCTACATGCACAAGAGGCAACTGTTTACACTTGTACGGACATGCCCAGTATGAACAGTCATGTGACATGGGTTTTCGGCCGTGTAGTGTAGACGGAGATCATTTCGGAAACGCTGTGGAAACGCCAGTGAAAACGAGGATCGTTTTCATTTTAAAATGCCGTTTTTAAAACAAAAATGCACTAGTGTAAACGGGGCCTAAGAAAAGTTTCTTCAAATCAGCACATTAGATGGCTTTGCCATCAGAGGAATAAATTCTATTTTAAAATATATTTGAATAGAAAGCAGTTATTTTTTTTAAATCATAAAAAAAATATTTCACAATTTTATTGTTTTTTTTTTTTTTTACTGTATTTTGATCAAATAAATGCAGCCTTATTGAGCATAAGAAATTTCTTTACAAAAAAAAATATCTTATCAACCCTAAACTTTTGAAAGGTAGGTTAAAGGTGCCCTAGAATTAAAAAAATGAATTTACCTTGACATAGTTGAAGTCAAGAGTTCAGTACATGGAAATGACATACATTGAGTTTCAAACACCATTGTTTCCTCCTTCTTATATAAATCTCATTTGTTTAAAAGACCTCAGAAGAACAGGCGAATCTCAACATAACACTGACTGTTACGTACAGTCGGGATCATTAATATGTACGCCCCCAATATTTGCATATGCCAGCTCATGTTCAAGGCATTAGACAAGGGCAGACAGTATTAACGTCTGGATCTGTGCACAGCTGAATCATCAGACTAGGTAAGCAAGCAAGAACAACAGCGAAAAATGGCAGATGGAGCAATAATAACTGACACGATCCATGCTATTTTTAGTTATTTTTCGTTAGCATGTTGCTAATGTACTGTTAAATGTGGTTAAGGTTACCATCATTTCTTACTGTATTCACGGAGACAAGACTGTCGATATTAAATTTTTTAAACACTTGCAGTCTGTATAATTCATAAACACAACTTAATTCTTTATAAATCTCTACAACAGTGTGTAATGTTAGCTTTAGCCACGGAGCACTATTAAACTCATTCAGAATCAAATGTAAACATCCAAATAAATACCATACTTACGCGATTAGACATGCTGCATGACGAACACTTTGTAAAGATCCATTTTGATGGTTATATTAGCTGTGTGAATTTTGTTTATGCTGTTTAGGCAGTCGCAAGCTCGGGGGCGGGGATCACGAGAATTTAAAGGTGCCGCAGCCTGAAGCGGCGCGTATTTAATGATACCCCAAAATAGGCAGTTAAAAAATGAATAATAATAATAAAAAAAAAATAAAAAAAATAAACTATGGGGTATTTTGAGCTGAAACTTCACAGACACATTCAAGGGACACCTTAGACTTATATTACATCTTTTGAAAACATGTTCTATGGCACCTTTAAGTACAGATCCACGTTTGATGGGACGTCAAAAAGCCACATTCACACAGTTCATATTGCTGTTGAAATTCAGTATAACAAAATGCAACCTGCATTCAAAACTAATTTGCACCTGTGAACATTCCCGATCTTTAATCCCAAATTATATTTAAGAGCAGGTCTCTGAATAGAGTACCTTCAATTATTCTTATTCAGAATTGCATTATTCCAAATGCAAATATTCCGTCACAACAGCATCTCATCCTGTCACATGGGGGGCATGAGTGCTTTACAGGAGCAGGTGGAAAAAATAACCTCACTTATGCAGGCAGTGGAGTTCATGCGCGAAGACGGCCATCTCCGGGAGCTGCAATGATGAAGTGGAAATTCGTCACAGGGCTGCCCATGCGGGTATGCGCCGTGAAGAGACCCTGTGTGCAGGCAGCGATAGATGCATATGTATGCGAGCGGCCTGCACAGCAACGATGCATTCACGCAAAACAAGCCAATCCACTGAGATGCGGCGAGGGGAACCGCGCTTCACTTTGGAAGTCAGGGAAAGCAGAGGACTTCATGCTCAGATGATTATTATGTGGGTTGACAACTAGGAAACACTATAAGAACACATGCAATATATGCGGTGTAGTTTATTCTACTAACCTTGTAAGATACAAGAAATGCTTGCATGTCAGACTATATTAATGTTATTATGCCTACATTTACAGATCCTAATGCATATTTTGACAGTCTGTTTAAATTCACTTCTGGCTCATAAATATTGATGATTTATCTGTGTACTACCTATCTATCATTTTTTTTTTTTTTCTTTTAATTCATATGCCCTTGTAAACTTTAATCAAAATCACTTCCCCTCCCTCTTGCGTCGACATCTCTTCTCTTCTCTTATGACGTGTTTACTGGCACAAGGGCAGGACAACCTACTTTTTTTTTTTTTTTTTCTTGTTCAACAAGCTATTTCACTCAATATACATCAAAACGGGGGGAAAAAAGACTACTGTAACATTTCATGCCAACTTTAAATATAATAAAATTGAAATGTCGCTAGACAAGTCTTTTAATCAAATCAGCTGAATTATTTAATGAACAAATCCACAAGGAGCATGGGAACTTTATGAATGACAAAGAACATAAATCAAATGCATACATTAATATTCGTTCTCCAATGAATATTACTTGATTCAAATACAGGAATTTCCTTGCATTCAGTACTTAAAGGGTTAGTTGACCCACAAATTCTGTCATTTATTACTCACCCTCATGTCGATCTACATCCGTAAGACCTTTGTTCATCTTTGGAACACAAATTAAGATCTTTTTGATGAAGTCTGAGAGGTTTCTGTCTCTCCATAGAGATCCAATGCAACTACCACTCCAAGGTCCAGAAAGGAAGGAAAAAGACATCATTATAGTACATCATGTGACTCCCGTGGTTTATACTCAATTTTATGTAGCGATGAGGGTGCTTTGTTTGTGCAAAAAAAAAGACATTTTACCACTTTACTTACAAAAACATTGACCTGCAATGCATTAACGGGTGCTTCAAGACGCATACATGTTGTGTTCAGACTCGTGCATCAACTCAACACGTGCGAGTGTTCAGGAGAGCATCACAACACGTGTTTTGTGTTCATGTGAGAGCTGGGATTCTTGTGTGAATACACTATGGATATTATTTTGTAAATAAATGGTAAATTATATTTTTTGCACAAAAAAGCACTCATGTTTTTTTTTTTCATAAAATTGAGTTGAAGCCAATGGCTTCACATGAGTACTTTAATGATGTCTTTGGTAATTGTGTTGAATCTCTATGGAGAGACAGAAACCTCTCAGACTTCATAAAAAAAAAAAAAAAAACTTAATTTGTGTTCCGAATATGAATGAAGGTCTTGCGGATGTGGAACAACAAAAGAGTGAGTAATACATAACAGAATTTTCATTTTTGGTTGAACTAACCCTTTAACCAGTGTGTCACAGTGAGAGAACACACAAGAAATTAGACGGAGTTATTTTATACATCAACTACATACTCATGTATTAGACCCACATGTGAAAGTGTCCCAAATCTCAGTGTTTTTGCTGCTTACATACATTCAAAAAGATCAAATTATATGTGAAAACATCTATGAAAACATCAGAACCGGTTTGGCGTTGTAAAAGCTGGTGATGACTCAGCAGACGTCATTACTTATGTGTGGGTCAGGTCTGCAGCCCACTGCCACCGTCTCCAAGGACAACAAGCTACTATCTTCAAGGACAAGGTAAATACCCACTCGCTTTACTATTATCTCTGAAACAGCGCATGAGTGTTATTACCCCAACCTGAGCCAAATGACACGGTTTGACCTGCCATTCGCTGATTGCTCGGGAAGTAAGCAGACTTCCCGCAGTGACAGATTGTGTCCTCCTTGACATGAATGAGCTCCTGACCCACAAATAAATAACAGACAGATTACAGGTCATAAACGGCTCCTCACCTCTAGCATCAAGTAATGAGAAACAAACTTTTAAAAAATGGATCCATTTTGCAGCATAAGAAATACAATTGATTCCCGCCTTAATAATTAATTTTATGGTCAATGATCTTAGCAACCGTAATTTCTGTTGGACCTAATCATCTGGAAAATAAAAATTGCCCAGACCATTTTCTCCATTTGTTTGGTTGCCAAGCAGCCAGCAAATTTTCCTCAAATCCGCAGTGTGTGACATGATCCCACCGCCTGCGTGTTGCCATGTGTCTGTGCTGCGTGTTTTGGAGAGAGAGACTCAGCATATTGGTCTATGCATTGCAATTATACTAATTTTCAAGCACTGGAGGGCAAGAAAATAAACAGGAAATAGATGATGTAGAAACACCGTCATTCTTTTGTCTCTGAGGCAGACAAACACTTGTTCCATACAAATTAAAAAAGAATTCTGAACCAGTGTTTCCTACATTTTCGACACCCCGAGCCCCAAAATACCCCCCAACATTTCATTATTACTAGTACGAATTTATTAACTTTAAAGACACAATGACATATGAATAACTAGTCTGTATTTAGTCTGTTTTAAGTTAGACTAACCATACAAATGTACATTTTTAAAGATCAGTTCCAAAAAGTACACAAAGTCAAGATTCTCTGATCATTTAGAGTCAAGTAACATAATCTGTGGTTCATTAAGCGAGTCGAATCTAAGCCATTTCAGTGAGCTGTCAATGATTCAATCCAAGATTCAGACTGATGACACCTACCGTATGTCCAATTCAGTTTGAATTGCTAATTAGAAGCGTGTTTCCAAAGAGCATTACTAGTCAACTATAGTTGCAAGTTTAGTCGTTACCAGCATAGTTCAACGATTCTGCGTTTTCCGAAATTATAGTTCCAACGAACATTCGCAAATAGCATCACAAAGTTGTGTGGTTGGAATCACAACTGTTGACCTGTGGTTAGAAGCATAGTTTCTTGTTTGTATGGCATGCAGACTTAAATCGTTCATGCTCTTGAGCATATAAGCAAGCTAACATGCAGTACGCTTTTATATGTTTCATTGCAAATATCCATTCTACATCTTTTAGTTTATTAAAGGATTAGTTCACTTTTAAATAAACTTAATTGCGTATTACATGACGTCACGAACGCTCATCCGAAAACAGAGCAAGGCGAGCATTTGTGCTTATAAAACGTAAACTTTTTAAAAAAAAATTTAAATGACTGATCGTTTCGCTAGATAAGACCCTTGTTCATCGTCTGGTATCGTCTGGTATAGTTTAAAGCCCTTTGAAGCTGCACTGAAACTGTCTTTATGACCTTGAACCGTCTGGTGCCCATTCAAGCCCATTGTATGGAGAAAAATCCTGAAATGTTTTCATCAAAAACCTTAATTTCTTTTCGACTGAAGAAAGAATGGACATGGACATCTTGGATGACATGGGGGTGAGTAAATTATAAGCAAAAGTTTATTTAAAAGTGAACTAATCCTTTAAGAGAATGAAAATGCTCTTTTTAAAGAGCGCACATGTGTGTTCATGCTCTGGTATGCCGGGGGAACCAATGAGTGATGTAAGAGGGAACCTGTTAAATATCTAAATATAAGCAAAACAACGGAGAACAAAAATACTATGTTTATTATTTCCACCTGTGTCAGGTCATTAAATACAAAGTTCTGTCATGAATCTCTAGATGGCACAGGCTGAAAGGTCCTTAACTTCTTAATCCTAAACTTCTTAAAGGATTAGTTCACTTTCAAATGAAAATTAGACCAAGCTTTACTCACCCTCAAGCCATCCTATGTGTATATAGCTTTCTTCTTTCTGATGAACACAATCAGAAATATTTTAATAAATATCCTGACACATCCAAGCATTATAATGGTAGTGAACAGGGGTCACGAGTATGAGCTGAAGAAAGTGCTTTCATTCACATCCATCCATCACAAACGTGTACTCCACACAGCTCCGGTGGGTTAATAAAGGCCTTCTGAAGCGAAGCAATGCGTTTGTGTAAAAAAAAAAAAAAAAACATATTTAAGAAGTTATAAAGTAGGTCTGCACGATTTATCACACGATACGAAAAATAACATTGAACTTAAATGCGATTATCACTTAAACATGATTCTTAGTGCGATTATGAAATCGCAAAGGCTGCGATTATTTTATTTTTGATTTTGTGTGCAGCTCGTCAATGAAGTATGGCTCTAAATGCTAATCCATCTGAAAGCACTGCGAGTTTGGGTCGCTTATATTGTACATTTAAAAAAGCAACACGCGTCAAACATCTTTCCAGATATGAGAAGCATTTATTAACATATTGTCCAACAAAAGACAACATTTAATAACATGTTTTTAATCCAAACCCACTTCATAACAACAGTAGAGCATCCTTCTGTGAGATGATGTGGCTTCTTACAAAGAATAAGACAGTCATGTGTTTATTAGTCATGTCATTCAACGGAAGGCGGTTTTGATTTTTACTGTGTTTTTGATCGAACAAAGTGTAAGTGTAAGAGACTTTTTTTCAAAAAAAGAAAAATACATGTTTGATAGGAGCCACTTGTATACAGTACATTGCATGTTGCTGTCGAAATGCAATATACTGTAGGCGGAAGTGGCATATATTATATGCTGCATTCACTTTAACGTTGAAACATTTGATTCCAGCATCAATACACAAATACCTCTAATGGACTCCTTCCCAAAATTAGAGGCTGTCAACCATTTAATGGCCATCATTTTTCTTGCATCAGCGACTTTGAAAGCCAATGACTGGGAGAGAGGAAAATAAATAAATAAAAATAACTACAAGCATGTCAGGAAAGCAGGAATGGACATTTATGTGCAAAAAATATCTAAGTACTAATTGCAGAACCTAAATGGACTCAACAAGCACTCAGATGAAGTCAGTTTATTTCCCTGTATTCAGCAGATGAGGTTTTCTAACATGTAATTAGGTATGTTTCAATATGTTAAAATACTTTTCAGAGGTTACAAGGCCTATGCTGGGCACCATTTTTTAAAATTGTAAATATATTCGAAAAGTAGATATATGCTGTTTATTTTTTTTAATTCTTAATGTGGTTTGATTCAAATGATCTTCTGATTAAGAAAAGCCATCTAAGCCATGGGAGAGAAACTGCATGATCAAAAGGGTGAAAAAGTATATTAAAAAAAAAAAAAAAACAGCCTTATGCTGAACTGAGCTGTGCTTGCCATGCAAAATTTCTCTCACACAAACAGTTATTCTGCTACAGGTGTAGTCTTTCTTATACTGTAATCATTGCCGCGTTTGCTGGGTTGTAGATCTATGGAGGGACCTTAAAAAAGGATTCTAAAAAAGATCATTAAAAGTTTTGAACAACTACAAACCAGAGGAGTTTTTAAAGGGGTCACATAAATTTTTTTATTTATTTCTTTGTTCTCTCTGCGGTCCACTTATAATGTTAGTAAAGTTTTGTTTGTTTGTTTTTGTGCCAAAAACCCATAATTTAGTTTTCTATGGCCGCTCCTCTCTGACCCTTTGAATCAAAAGGGCTGTTTTTATGCTGTGCCTTTAAGATCCCAATGTAAATTGCCTCTTCGCATGTAAAATGAGCAAGAGAACTTTTCTGCACTCTGTCGTTGGATCAAAGTTGCTGTTACTCCATTACTTTGGGTTTCTAATGTCAAAAATCACAGTACTGTATATCAGAACAAGCTGTTTTTTTGCAGCTTTTGGACTGGGAAGGATGTTTTTTTTAAGTGACTAAGATTTTATTTAGAAACATCAAAGAATATCTGATTCCGCCTTTCTCTCTGGTTTGCTTATTACTGATTGTACTGAATCCAGTGGATCCTGCCAAAACATCCTGTAACATAACAATAATGTTTCAGTTCTGCCAAATCAAATCAGTTGAATACGCAATAACAAGTCATCTCAAATTTGTGAAATGGAAGTTTTAACATAGAGGCATGTTGGATTCATATCATTTTCACACCGATTCCATAGTCTCATCTAAATGCTCATAATAAATCATTTTTTATATAATTCATAAATTATAATTGCATGCCTCTTTCCTTGATAATCGTCCCTAATTAAAATCAAGCTTTGCAGTTCATTATGGGTCCAATTTTCAGAGACCTAATGAAAGGCTGACCGACTCAACACATGAGGTAACCATAGAGCAGGCACCTAAAGTAATTACAATATCGTGATAAGAAATCAAAAGAAATTATCTCAAAATCACATGCTATGTCATGCAGTTAATCTAGCCCCCTTTGCAAACATCTTAGAGTCTAATGCAGCGGGTATATAAAATTCTGCCTCAGGCCTTGCATCCGAGCCAAAACAACTTAATGGATTAATTGGGGAACCAACAGAGTTAATTAGGCCTTGGGGGTTATGATTCCACCCTATGTCAACCCTTGCTTCAGTCTCAACAGCCCTGCTGAGCAACCGCCACAATTAGCAGAGATGTTGTGTCAGTGTCCAAGAACTAGCAGGAGGAGGAAAAGATCTTGGCCACGGGAAGACGAGGAAAAGGAGGTTGAGAGAAACGAAGAGGAAGCCTGTTTATTTCCTAGTAGGGTTGAGTGATATTCAAATTCAAAAGATAATTTGGAATTTAAGGCATTTTCAATTCTGAGATTGCTTTGAATTGAGGCTGCATACAGGATCCATAGTTGGGTTTAAATTTAAGCTAGTAGATATTGTAGAAACTGCTGCAAGTATTGTTTTAAATTATTTAATAATACATATAACAAAAAACACTAGTAATATTAATAATAATAATTAGCATTATTAAATAGGGCATAAATTATATATACAATGATTTCAGCAGAGGGCGATGTGTGTTACATGACATCATATCTCTTACTAGAGGACACAAGAGAGTGAAAAATGGTGGATGGAGAGACATCTACGGATGTACGTCCTGCACCATCATGCAAAAGTGTATCATTCAACTTTTCCTCATGGTCTAAAGTTAAAAAAAGCAAACAAAAATCACAATACATAGCGATATTGAATCGCATTACTTGCAAAATGGCAATTCTTAAAAATCACAATATTTAACATCTGCACCCAAGAATCATGATAGTATTGAATTGGTAGATAGGGGTATCGCCACAGCCCCGTAAAATAATTTTAAAAGGGACCTATAATGCCCCTTTTCACAAGATGTAAAATAAGTTTCTGGTGTCCCCAGAATGTGTCTGTGAAGTTTCAGCTCAAAATCCCCCACAGATCATTTATTATAGCTTGTCAAATTTGCCCTTATTTGGGTGTGAGCAAAAACATGCCATTTATGTTTGTGTCCCTTTAAATGCAAATGAGCTGCTGCTCACGGCTTTCCAGAAACTCTTGTGCTTCGCTTGCTCAACAACAACAAAGCTGGAGAATCCCACGCAGCCAAAATGACGATTGTCAGCAATATTACATTGTTACACCATTACATTACACAGTTGGACACTGATGGAGAGACCCAGGAAGAAGTTACCTTATACAATGCATCTGAATGTTTCTGAATGGTTAGTGGATAAATGTATGTAGTTGCTGTGGAGTGATAATCTTTTAAGCAAATCCAGCATTGAATTGACCCTCGTTTTTGAAGAAGTCCAGTGTAAAATGATGGCATGGCAACAACACTCTACTATAACAACTCTTCCTCTTCTCTGAAGCAGCCCAACATGGCCTCACCCCCTTTGTTGCATGTTCTCGGGGGCAGGGTCTATGTACATTTTTGGGTTAGTGATGTCATTAACCCAGGAAGAAGCTCATTGTAGTCCCTCCCAGCCGTATGCTATAGTCCTTAAACAGACAATTCTTTAAAAGAAAATATCTCACTTTGCATTGAACTTTGAGCATCGTAACTCTGCAGATGTGTTTATGCTCAAACAGCAACATTTCACACTAACTAAAAATAAAAAAGTGAAATCATAATCAACCACACCTTTAAATATTATATGATATTATATATCATTTTGTCAAATTCACTCACAAATTAAAAGGGAGACTCAGAATTTTTCTCAACTCTAAGACCAGGTCATTACTGGATAAGCAAGAAGGAGCATTCAGAGAACACCTCCTCTTTCTGGGGGAAAGAAAAGGCTTTGATCTTAGCAGATGTTTGCATCCCGCTCAAATGATGACTTAGCACTTTCTGTGAATCTTTTTGGAGGAAGGGCTCGTGTTTATAGCCACCTACGCAGACGCTCTGTTGAATTCCAATGCTGGATAAGCTAGCAGAGTCTTTTTCTGGCTCTGTTTATATGTACGTGCATGTTTTGTGAAGATTGCTAGCGTCTCCTTCGCCTGGTGTCTGCTGTTTACCGTCCCCAGACCCCCCACCCCCGGTTAACGGATGCTCCCACACTACCACCCCCCCACACACAACTGTCAACGAGCGCCTGGCAGGGGCCAAATTGATTGGTGTGCTCTCTCCCTTCAAAAGGACCTGAACTCAATTTGCTTGCAATGGCTTCAATTTCCTGGCCAGCCCAAATCTGCCCTCGTTTTTTTTGAGGATTTTTTTTTTTTTTTTTTATTATTTATTTATTTTTTGCCTACTCTTCCCGGAGGACCGTCATTTCATTTCATTACTTTGTGCGAATCCACCTGCCCTCTCCGCCTACTATTCATTCTGCGACAGAGATCAGCGTGTGTCTTTGTGAGTAAGTGTGTGTGTGTGTGTTTGCTTGCATATGTGTGTACTGAGAGGACAGAAATCTGTCACCTGGTCCTTCCAATGAACCTCTGCAAGGAAAAATGCATACATGATTATGAAAACACCTGCCATCATCGTTTCAAAGTATGTGCAGTACAGTGACATCCAAAATATTTCCCTCAATACTCTGGGATAGTTTTTTTTTTTTTTTTTCATTTAAACCTGGAAATAAAATAATTTTACTTTGATGCTAAAAATCAGTAGAAAAGGGTGTCAAAATCAAGGGATGTCACACTGGATATGACTTCCTCATCTAACAACATCCAATCAGTTACTTAATTGTATACTATTAAGTCCCAATGATCAGCTTTAGTGCTACACAGATGATTAATCTTTTAGCACACAAAAGAGCCTGTATGCAATCAAATAAAAAACACCTCAAACAAGAAATCTGAATGCAGGAAACAAAAGGATATGACTGACCACTTGTAATTAGCAAAAGAGCAGAAGTGGTAGAAATACCACATTGCTGCTGGTCAGGTAAGTTGTAGATGTAAATCTCCTCCTGATATATATCAGTCTCAGTGGACATAACCAGTAGAAATGGACAGACTAATGACAATATGGACAACTCATCCAGTTACACATCACCACTTTTGCAATATCTGAATCAAAAATGCTGAAACGATATGTAAGAGACACATGAAACCACACAGATCGATAGTAACCCAACTAATCCACCCATCCATCGATCCGTTAATATAAACATTTTTACATTTTCAAAAAACATCACTTAGTATGATTTATAAGCTGCTTTTCTCATGGGGACTGAAAAATGTCCTCACAAGGACAAAGATTTTGGATATTGCCATCTTTGTGGGGACATTTTATCCCAATAATGTTTTGTTTCAATTTTACTTGGCCATTCTGTTGTTCATTTTAGAAGCTCTGACAAATATGAAACACGAACACACATTATAAAAAAGAACATTTTGACATTTTTCCTTCTTATTTTTATCCTTGTCCTGTTAAAAAGTCTAGACTGTACATTTTCAATTATTTGTTTTCTTCTAGAGCTGCTGTAAATAGCACAACATTAATGAAACGGCCAAACTCTGAGTGCGCTGAAATTTTCCAGTACGTGACAGCAGTCATTTGTCATTCTGAGATTTGTAATTAATGTAGTTTATCTGCATTAACTCTTTTGATCCATCACGCTCCTGTCTGCCATGAAGCATATTTTCAAGGCTGAATACTGCAGATAAATGGCACTGAAAATGCATGAAAACAAAAAGCTGAAATGTGTGCTTTAATCAGCATGATGGTCTGGGTTATAACTTAAAAAAAAAAAAAAAAAAAAGCCCTGATGATCAGCCAAATGTCTGCCAAAAACGTGTAGAAATTTGCTTAAATGCTGACATGATGTTGAGCGGTCAGACCTTTGAGTGTGTTCTCAGCCTCAAGAATTGTTCTGCATCTCCAAGCTGTTTAAATCCAATGATTTCCCTGTCATTGCTGATTATCAATAAAGTGCATGAAATTAGGGTTCCAAAAAAACAACACAAAACAAAACAAATTAAAAGTCAGGTAACTTCCCAGACACCTCAGCAGAAGCAGATCCCTCTATCTCAGTGTCTGTGTTCGTCCGACTGTAACGTAATTGCCCGACCAGATCTGATGAGCGGCAGAGATGGTGTCTGCAGTGGCCCGAGGAAGTCGTCCCATGGCTGGGCATGAGATTGGAAAAGCCAGCCCCTGGTTCGCCAGTGCTCCTGGGAAATTAAGTCAGCATGTATTGAGGTATTGAAATGAAGTATTGAACACGCCTCCCCTGGCTCAGTCACTGGTCCAAACAGATCGAGGTAGAGACAGACAATTCCCTTTATGAAAGGAACAAGAATTAAGCCCATCCCATGAGACTTCCAGGCCATCTATAATCTTACACTATCACTGTACAGTCAAGTAACACCTCACTGTGAATATACCAAGAATCATTTTGGATGTCGCCCTCATCAGACACATCCAATTCAGGTCTTGGAGTATCGAATGAGCCAAACCAGATGTGTTAGATGAGGAAGATATACAAAACGTCTAGTGTCACCAAGGTAAATGTGAAATGTGACGACAACCAGCAGATGGATCAAAAATCAGGTTTGGACAAAGTAATCAAACAAATGAGAAAACAGCTTTAAAAGTTTCTTTTGGTGCCCTATTGATGATGAGGTGGAGAAATATTGAATTCCCACACATCAGCTGAGGGTGAGAGCAGAGGTTATGTACAGTGCTTTTGTAGTATTCAATCCCACACATAAAGGAAGTATTTGATGTAATTTGCTGGTTTCTCCATTGCTGGACACACACAGAAGGTGTGTTTTCCCACCAGTTGCTTCCATGCTTTATACAATTCTCTAACATGATTGTTTCCAGCCCACATTTGCAGTTCAGGCCGAAAGTGTTTGATTGACAGTTTTAGAGAAGTGGTTGAGTGACAAGCAGTGGATTTATTAACCCAAAAGTGACCTTAAAGCCACCAGGGAGTGTTTGTGCAGAACACAGCATTCCGAGGATAAAAGAGAAGGGGAAAGAGACTCAAGCCAACACTCCTTTCAACTGAATTCCAGAAGTGAATTTCCCATAAAGGACTCTATTGTTGCATCTTTCCTGAGCATTCAAAAGGCCGTTCGGCACAGTTTTCAGCTCACCTCCGTGCGTAAAGTGTCCATTCTCCACCTGACATGCAGCCATAACAGACGTAATAGGCATCTGTGCTCACAGCAGGGCAGTGAGGGACTTCCTCTCTGACAGGAAGCTGATGATATACCTATCCTGTTGAAAAGCCATCTCCCTTCCCCTGCCAATCACCATATTACATTTAGCATTTGAGAGAAAAAAAAAAAAAAAAGAAAAAAAACTTGCTTCCAGTCGCTGAAAATGTTCTATTTATAGTATTGTATTATATTATATTATATTATTAGTAATTAGTTATGTATATGTATATGTATGTGTATGCATATTATGTTAATATAAATAATATAATGTTAACAATAATATGTAATTATTTTAAATTATTTAAAAAAAAAATTATATAATTTTATTTATTTATACTACTGCTGCTCCCTTTTCCTCCTCCTCCTCCTCCTCTTATTATTATTATTATTATTATTATTATTTCAATAACATAATCTATTATATTTAATTGTCAATGATGATGGAAGATGTAACAATTACACAAAGGTAATAAGAGAGTAGCTATGTTTCCATCCAATGTTGCAAATCTAACTTGGCATAATTGAAATATTGCATAAAACATTTGCTAATAAAACAGTTTCCACCCCATGTGTTCAAGAGAACAAAATCTTCCCTTCCAGGGAAATTAGAGCAAAACATCTGTAATAAAAAATGGAAGTTGCTGCAATCGGGGAAGAAACGTTTTTTCTCCATCATAAATGACTTGTGTCTCAGAGCGCGCAGTCGAAACGCAATAAATCCTG